>NW_028318569.1:10000-310000 GCF_062004578.1 Staurois parvus | reverse complement strand
AAATCATCTGCTAACATTTTAAAGTAATTGGACGTTGAAGGGCTCCCTCCCATTTACTCATATAAGGATGGGGAGAATCTTCTAGAGAGTCGTTATTGAGAAGTAATTTATACAGTAAAAATATAAGGTGCAGCTGGGAGGGACTTCAAATAATTATTCTTTCAAAATCAGTAGGGCGATTCAATGTTAAAGAAGAACTCAGGGCGTGGAAAAAGTGGAGAAATTGGAGGTAAGTATACCAAGCTGAGGAGGGTGTTGAGGGCTTCCAAATCCTGATCTCTTCAAACGATCTGATCTTGCGAGAGTCTGGATTGATTAAATGATGAAGATGAAATATCCCATTAAATGGCCGTAAGTTCATTTGAGGATAGGACAGACTATTAGGGATTTCTGTGTTATATAAAATATTTATCAGAGGAGAGCAGGTGGACAACAACATCTGAGATTTTATACAGATCGACCATACCTTAAGAGTAAATTTCATAGAATTAGGCAAGGGAGGGAGGGAGATTAGGGATGAAGTGGAGTTTTTTAAGGGGCGTAATAACGAGCAGGTATGAATGGGATATAAATGGTTTAATTCTATCTCTGACTATCTGTTATGGGGAGTCTGGATAAACTAGGACAATGTTTGTCTTAAGTGCGTTGCCAAATAATATTTAATAATGTCTGGAGCCCCCAGACCACCTCTAATTTTCAGGGGTAAAAGAACCGTTTTTCTTAGCGTGCCAAATGAATCTAAGAAACGATCGCTGTAGGGTCCGTAATTGAGACTGTGGGACTGCAACTGGGAGTGTCTCAGAGAGTTAGAGCAGCTTTGGTAGAACTGACATCTTTAACATGTTTATCCTGCCTAGAAAGGAAATATTATAATTATCCCACTGATTCAGGAGGGCATACATTTCCTTATACAAGGAAGGAAAGTTAGCTTCTTATAAATGTGAATATGTCAAGGTTATACGAGTACCCAGATATTTAATAGTTGGAACACCAGTGATATGGGTAATTTTGTTGTAAGAGTTGGAGGTCCTGGGATGGGATATTGAGAGGCATAGCTTCCGTCTTTGAAGTGTTCATTTTGTAACCAGAGAGATCACTAAAGGCTTGTAAAACGTTATGTAATACAGGCAAAGAAAGGTCAGGTTTGGTGATTGTTAATACGACATCATCAGCAAACAGTGATTGTACACCTATATGTTGTAATAACTCAAACATATAGGGCCATACCAGCCTGTCAAAGGCTTTTTGAGCATCCAGACTCAACAGCAAAGCAGGAGAGCGTGAGACAATAAGAATGTCAATTAAATTCACCATTCGTCTAGTATTGTCACCCACCTATCTTGCTAGAATAAACCCCACTTGATCTTTATGTATGAGTTTAGGCAGCAAGGGAGCCAAGCGATTGGCTAAAATTTTCGTGAAGATTTTATAGTCCGTGTTAAGTAAGGTCTATAATTGGCCGGGGGTGGCTGGATTCTTACCAGGTTTGGGAATGACTGTGATATGAGAGTGTTGAAAGTGTGGGTGACGTATTTCCCCTTTCATCAGAAGAATATAAGTCCAATAAAGCGGGGCCTAATTCTACAATAAACTGCTTATAGTAAGCATAGGAAAAAACATCAGGACCAGGCGTTTTTTGCGTCGGAAGATCCTTGATAACTTTACATAGTTCTTCCATGCTGATAGGGGCATTCAAAATAAGACTATCTTCTTGCTTAAATTTAGGAAGGTAAAGGGTGGATATGAAGTTGTCAAATGACACTGGTTGTAGGTCTGGGGACAGACAATTATAAAGCTTGTAGTAAAAATCACCAAAAACTTTGGCTATCCTTTGAGGACAGTATGTGGGGGTGCCATCTGTTTGGAATAAGAATTCAACGGTACTAGTTGATTTCGTCTTCAGTTTGTTAACTAATAGTCTGTGTGGTTTATTAGCATACTGGTAGAATTGTTGTTTCATCCACAACAAGCTCTTTGCTGCTTAATTTGCTTCTAGTACTTTAAGATGATTCTTAAGTTGTATAACTATCCTAAGTTTAGAGGTAGATGGTGACTTTACAAGGTTTTTTTCTGCCTGGGACAATTGTTGCATTAGACCCATTTTCAGATGGACTGAAGATTTCTTGAGACGGGAGCAAGGGCGGACTGACAACTCATGGGGCCCCCGGGCAATAGGGGATCATGGGGCCCCTGTGTCCTTGCCCAAACTCAAAAAAGCCTATGAAAAAGGTACCAGGGGCATCTCATGGGGCCCCCTACTGACCCCGGGCCCTCGGGCAGTGCCTGAGTTTCCAAATGGTCAGTCCGCCCCTGGACGGGAGCTTTCTGTTATGAAGCGACCTCTAATGAATGCTTTATGGGCTTCCCATATAGTTGAAGATTTAGGTACAGAACCTGCATTAAGTAAAAAAAATTCATGTAGAGCCGCTGATAAGGAAACATTGATGTCTACATGACGCAAAAGGGGGAAATAGATTCTCTGAAAAATGCTATCTGGTTAGCATTTGGGACATAAACATTCATAATCGTAATATAGGTGTTGCTGTATTGACAGTGCAGTAGTATGAAACTACCTTGGACGTCAAGTATGGATGACAGCACTCACATAGGGCAATGTTTCTTTATAAGGATAGCTACACCATAGTCTCCCTTTTAAATAAATGGTAAATTTGTGTGTTGCAGAAAGCTGGCCATAGACACTACAAGGCGGTCAGATGTGCTGGCACATTCAAGATATGACCACATTCAGATGTCCCTAAACAATGGACACTCACCTCAGGAAAGGTTTATGGACCAAGGCAGGGAAGGCATGCTTCAGACACTAGTGGATGGCAAACTTCTCCAATGCTGACTTATTAGAGGAAATATATCAGTTGCACCAGAGGTGTATCAACGTAAACAACATGAACTATTGGCTGGACTCGGTGGTATTGAACCAATAGCTGATGACATCCTTGTGGTTGGCTGTGGGGACACAGATGAGGAAGCAGAGCAAGATCATGATGGCAAACTGCTGGAACTGATGAATCGTTGTAGGCAGGTAAAATTGAGACTTGGCATGAAAAAACTGCAATTCAAGGTCAAAGAGGTCCGCTTTCATGGACACATTCTAACCTGGGAGGGTGTGAAGGCTGACCCAGAAAAAATCAGAGCCATACTGGATATGCCGCAGCCAGCAAATGTGAAATCCCTGCAACGCTTCATTGGATTTGTTACCTACCTAGCAAAATTCGTACCACACCTCTCAGAGCTCTGCAAGCCATTGAGAAGGCTTCTGGACAAGGACGCTGTTTGGCATTGGCTTCCTAAGCATGATAATGCAGTGCAGGACATCAAACGCTTGGTCACGGAAACACCTGTCCTGAAGTACTATGACGTTACAAAACCTGTAACTATTCAAAGTGATGCAAGCAAAACTGGATTTGGGTGTTGCCTATTGCAAGCTGGCCAGCCTATCACTTTTGCTTCAAGGGCACTGACTCTTACTGAACAAAACTACGCACAAATAGAAAAGGAGTGTCTGAGTATAGTGTTTGCCTGCCAGCGCTTTCATCACTACCTCTATGGGCACGACGAGATCACGGCAGAAACTGACCATAAACCTCTGATTTCTATTTTCAAGAAACCCCTTTCGTGTGCACCCAAACTTCTACAGAGCATGTTGCTCACGTTACAAAACTATTGCCAAAAAGTTGTCTATAAACCTGGTCCTGAAATGTACATTAGTGACACTCTTAGCAGAGCTACATCAGCAGGTGGTACACCTAAGTATGCACAACACACAGTTTGCAATGTTCAACGGGACCTGGATGTCCTTTCACAGATCAATCATTCAGACTATTTAAACGTCACGGACCAACGATTGCTTCAGATAAAACAGCACACTGAAACTGATGAGAGTAGGCTCTTAAATATGTTGTTCTGAATAGTTGGCCTGATTCCAAGTTGGAAGTGCCATTACTTGTGAGAGAATATTCGACTTTCAGAGATGAAATCGCCATTCAGGATGGTATACTGTACAAGGGGCCAAGGGTCATCATTCCTAAATCTTTAAGATCAGAGATGCTGACTCGTATTCATGCCAGTCACATTGGTGGAGAAGCATGCTATAGGCAAGCACGTGATACCCTATACTGGCCCAACATGCAGAATGAGATTAGAGACTTTGTTAGCTGTTGCTCGGCATGCAATGAATATGCGCAGGCACAACAGAAAGAACCTATGATGTCGCATGTGCTGCCCACCCGGCCTTGGCAAATTGTAAGCATGGACTTGCTGAATTATGCTGGCCATGATTTTCTACTAATTGTTGATCACTATTCTGACTTTTGGGAGATTGAGCTACTTCCTGACCTGTCTGCTGATACTACCATCAAGCGTTGTAAAGCACAGTTTGCACGTTATGGCCAGCCGGATAGAGTAATCTCGGATAATGGACCTCAATTTGCATGTGAGCAATTCAGACGGTTCTCTAAAGATTGGGGATTCGAGCATGTTACCTCATCCCCGAGGCACCCGCAAGCAAATGGCAAAGCGGAATCAGCTGTCAAGATAGTGAAGAATCTTTGTAAGAAGGCAAAGTTTGATGTTACTGATCCGTGGAAGGCCATTCTACATTGGAGGAACACCCCATCTGAAGGCATGGACAGTAGTCCTGCACAGCGCTTGATGTCTAGGAGACTGAAGACTTCATTGCCTGTGGCCAACATATTACTTGATCCTTGTGTGGTTACAGGTGTCCCGGCGAAACTGCAGCGGAGGAAACAGATTGCCAAGCTGTCATACGATGTGTCTGCTAAAGACTTACCTGAACTAAGCATTGGAGAGCCAATCCGTATGAAGCCGCTTCCAGGTGACAGGACCGGTCACTGGAGACTGGGTTCCTGTGTTCAGAGAGTTGCTCCTCGATCATATCTTGTGGATGTAGAAGGCAGTCTTTACCGCCGCAATCAAGTGGACCTGCGAAAGGCAGAACGATTCACCACACAAGCCTATGAGCATCTTGCACGTGATCCTCCTGAGGTGCTCAATGCCCCGAGTCCTACTGGACCATATACTCAAAGCAGAGAGAACTCTGCTGTCATATCGGGATACAATGAGGATGACAAAATGCAGCCACATATCCCGTCAAGTTCTTCTTTGCCAAACACACCAGCCAGGAAAGAGGGTAGCTCCTTATCAACACCTTCTGGAGCTGAACGGATTTCCCCAGGCAAAATCCCTGTGGTCTTGCGTAGTGGTCAAGTTTCAAGACCACCAGATAGACTCAATCTGTAGTGGTATGCCATGTTCAAGACTGTTCAGGATCTGTTTTAGTTTAATTGTTTACAAGGTTTGAATTGAATGTAAAAAAGGGAGATGTTATAGAGTTATTATGCAAATACTGTGACCCTACTTGCATATGGTAATATTGCATTGCCTTATATTTCCTGTTTCCTGTTCTATGCTGACCTGGATGAAGTTCTGTTGTACAACATGATTCCTCACACCAGCATTTTGTGTTGTCTGCATTCCTGTACATGAAACACTGTACTTGCCAAACATAAAACAATTTGTGTCCTCTGATCCATTGACGAAAAGAAACGGATTGCTTTACAGCATGTTTAGAAGGCAGGTGGCCCAGAAAGGATCTCCGGTCTCTAGTATGAGATACAGTTAAGTTGAAATCTCCCCCTATAATCGTAAAAGGATGGGAGGATGACAGCAAGGGGGAAATAGAATCTCTGAAAAATGCTATCTGGTTAGCATTTGGGACATAAACATTCATAATCGTAATATAGGTGTTGCTGTATTGACAGTGCAGTAGTATGAAACTACCTTGGACGTCAAGTATGGATGACAGCACTCAAATAGGGCAATGTTTCTTTATAAGGATAGCTCTACACCATAGTCTCCCTTTTAAATAAATGGTAAATTTGTGTGTTGCAGAAAGCTGGCCATAGACACTACAAGGCGGTCAGATGTGCTGGCACATTCAAGATATGACCACATTCAAATGTCCCTAAACAATGGACACTCACCTCAGGAAAGGTTTATGGACCAAGGCAGGGAAGGCATGCTTCAGACACTAGTGGATGGCAAACTTCTCCAATGCTGACTTATTAGAGAAAATATCTGTGTTGACTGGCCAAGGTTAAATATGCAGTCTGATAGCTATACCAATAAAAAAAGTATTGGCTAGCAGTGTCTGCAGATAGCTCACTGTCACTCAATGAGGAAACGGTCATTCGATTGATATGCATATCTTTACCTATTGTTGTATATATTTACATGTAAAGATTTTGCATCAGAATAATAAATCATGCTCATACTAACAAACAATTCCAGCATTGGATTTCAATGATGTGCCCCTTAAATTACTACTGACATTGTTGTACGCTCACAGACTGCAGCATCGCTTCTCAGTGAGAGCTTAGACAACCTATCTTTACTTTCACTTGGTATAGCTTGCTGCTCCCATTGCCTGAAATGTAAAATGTGATCTTTATAATGCCTATAGATGTTAGTCTGTGTAGAGGACAAACAACATTAGCTGTTCTGTATTATTCTGATCAACATTATGAACTGACAAAAGCACATATTCGTGACAGTTAGGCTAAGGCTGACAAAGTGGATAAGCAATAAAAACTATTCAACTGACAAACAAACATTTTTTATTAATATATGGATACATATCTTAACCCCTTCAAGTCCGGACAATTTCACCCCCTTCCAGTCCAGGCTAATTTTCAGCTTTCAGCACTGTCGCACTTTGTATTTCAATGGTTTTTATTAATTTTAAACAGTATAAAACAGAGGCAACAAAACATGCCCATGCAGGGGCTATCAATTGCACCGATAGAAAATGCATAATAGAGCAGACAACGCTCTAATTCCAATAAGGCAAAACGTATGCCCACGTAGGGGCTATCAATGGCACATAGGTTACAATAACATCAGTGAAACTCAGATTATCGCAACTAAAGACAGCTGTCCACTGTCACATCAAAACAAACAGAAAAGGAAAGAAGAAAAGCAGAGAAGAAAGAAAGAGAAAAAAAAAAACAAAAACAAAAACACACACCAGAGAGCAAGGGTCCATGAGCGCCAATACAAAACTCCATCACCTCCCTACACTGGCCGGGGGGAGCGTGGGAAAGGCATATTGCAACCATGGCTCCCATATTTTCAAAAATTTATTTTGAGAGTCGTTGCATATACTTGACATCTGTTCATTGAGCATCATAGTAGTCATACGATCCCGCACCCCCTGAAAAAGTACAAACGGACTCTTCCAGGCCTGGGCAATTGTCCTAGTGGCCAATAAAAACAAATAGGAAGCCAACCGCTGCTGACGAGCCAAGAGGCCCGGTATGGGGCAATGAAGCAAAGCATACCGAGCATCCTGGCGTATGGAGAGATGAAACAAAGTGAAAAGGAGGCCAAACACACGAGACCAAAAACGAACCAACCTCGGGCATGACCACCAGATATGCAGTACATCGCCACGATGGCCACAACCCCGAAAACATCGATCACTACAGGCAGGGTTAGCCTGGGCCAAATGAGCCGGCACCCAATACCAACGAAACAATACCTTATAGGCTGCTTCCAGCGTGGTCGTATTAAACGAACATTTAGCTATGAGTGACCAGGCTTTATTCCAGTCCTCCGGATCCACAGCCACTCCCAGGTCGCGTTCCCACTGAACTACATATGAAAGAGAAGTGTGCGACGGGCATCTGTTCAAAGCTGCGTAAAGAAGGGAGATAAGGCCCGGGGCGCCCGGACGCTGCTGGCAAAGCCGTTCAAAGGCAGATTTCTGATATGGGAAAGCAGAAGTGGCCCTCAGCGAGAGTAGCCAGTGCCGCAATTGAAGGTACCGAAAAATTCCGCTGGGGGAACATCCCGAGACTCCCGGAGGACATTCCAGGTGGGGAAGGACCGAAAAATCAAAAAGTGTCGCACCTGTGAGAAACCATGAGCCACCCACCAAGAAAATGCCCTCGGGTGATCTAGACCTGGCGGGAAAAGAGGGTTATTAACGATTGGAAGCAAGGGCAAGAAAGGTGACATCAGGCCACTGGAGTAACGTACCGAGTCCCAGACTCATAGGCCATGGAGCAACATCGGACTCAGCGCCGTAGGGCGCAGGGCAGGGGGAAGCCATAGAAGTGTCGATAGTGCGATAGGGGCACAATTAGGCAGTTCCAGCAGGACCCAGAGAGGAACATCGGAGGAAGCGTGCAACATAGACAGAGGGGCAATTTGGCTCGCCTGATAATACTTAGTTACATTGGGTACCCCAAGACCACCTTGGAGTCTATGAGCAAAGAGCGTATTTCTAGAAACTCTGGGATGCTTATTGGCCCAGATAAAACGCATAAACTTCGCCTGAAGCAACCAAAGAAAATGGGAGGGTGCGAAAATAATATAACAATTTCGGCAAGATGGTCATTTTCACTGAATGAACCCGTCCTATCCAAGACAGGTGCGGAAATTGCCAGGAATGCATAAGAGAAGATAAGGAGCTAAGCAAAGGATAATAATTTGCAGCAAAAAGGGAGTCATAGGTGGGGGTCAAGCGAATGCCCAAGTATTCAAGAGAAGAGGAAGCCCACCGGTGAGGGAAGTGGGATTGTAGGCGCAAAACCAAATCTGAAGCCAAAGTAATATTGAGAGCAACGGTTTTATCCAAATTAATACGTAGACCCGAGATCAAGGAAAAGCGCTCATGAACCCGTTGCAAATTAGGAAGCGTCGTCAGAGGATTAGTAAGGGTCAAGAGGGAATCGTCCGCAAAGAGCCTCAGCTTAAACTCCTGTCCCGCGTATGGAACCCCTGATACATTGCAGTCGGTCCGGAGCGCTAAAGCCAGTGGCTCAAGCGCCAGGACAAAGAGCGCCGGGGACAGCGGGCAACCCTGCCTCGTCCCTCGCCCAACAGGAAAGGGATCCGAGAAATACCCAGCGTATTTAACGTAAGCCGAAGGAAAGGAATACAAGGCTTGAATCCAAGAGAGAATAGATCCCCGAAACCCCAGCGAGACAGCACAAACCGCAGATATTCCCAGGATAGAGAATCAAAAGCTTTATATATGTCCAAGGACAGTAAGAATCCTGGGATTTTCCGTTGTTGCAGAAAATGTATAAGATGGACCACCTTACGGACATTATCACCCGCCTGCCTCCCGGGGACGAACCCTACTTGGTCCCTGTGGACCAGGCTACACAAATATTTATTGATGCGAAAACTAAGGATCTTGCCCAATATTTTCAAGTCTTCATTAAGAAGAGAGATGGGCCGGAAGGCTTGCGGTTCCTGGACATCAGCGGTCGTCTTAGGAATCATAGACATATGTGCCCTAAGTGCGTCCGGAGAGGGCAAGGAGCCCTGTCATAACTCATTAAAGTAGGCAGCTAAAAAGGGTGCCAATAGGGCTGAAAATTTTTTATAATAGAGACCGGAGAAGCCGTCTGGACCTGGGGCCGCGGTGGACCGTAAAAATTTGATTGCTTGTAGCACTTCCGGTACAGTGACACCTGCGTTGAGGGCCGCCTGTGCTGCCTCGGTTAATCCAGGAAGATGGAGGTCCTGAAAGAATGCCTCTGCCTGGGCCACAGGGAAAGGATCTGGGGCAGCATAAAGGCGCGAAAGGAAGTCCGAGAATCGGGAAACAATCTGCTGGGGATTAGAAGTACAGCCACCCGTGGAAAGTCGAAGCCGAATCGGTTTATGGGGTTTCCCCACAGAATTGAGTGTCCTGGCTAGCATGGGACCAGGCTTATTAGCACAGGAATAGAATTTATGTTTGGTCCAACGCAAGGCCCGTTCCGCCTCTGAAGAGGCAAGGAGGTCCAATTCTGTCGCCAGAGCGTCCCGAGCGCGTTTATGGGCCACGGATGGAGATGACTTCCAACGCGCATCCGCAGAGGTCAGGAGAGAATGAAGCTCCGAGAGTCGAAATTCCCGCTCCTGCTTCCGGACTGCAGCCAGCTGTATAACATGACCCCGCACCGTGGCCTTATGCGCTTCCCATAGGGGCACTGCTGAAGAGACCGATCCCGAGTTTTCCGTAAAGTATGTCCGTAAGAAGAATTCTATTTCTTGGCAGGTAGCCTGAGTGGTCAGTAAAGAGTCATTGATGCTCCAATGAAAAGGGCGTCGTTCTGACCCGGAAAGGGCAAGGAGGAGTACCAAAGGATCATGGTCTGACCAGGGTGAGGAGGGAATAGTTATCCACCGGACCGAGGGGAGTTGCTGGACCTGCATGAATATATGATCAATTCTACAAAAACTGTCATGAGGGTTAGAATAGAACGTAAAGTCGCGTTCAGTTGGATGAAGTTCCCTCCAGACGTCCGCTAGCCCCGCCGTCCGCAAAAGAGAGCGCATACGTTCCTCCAGCACCAAGTCATGAGAGGGGGTCGCTCCTTGTGCGTAGCGCCTATCCAGTGTGGAATCTAAGGTAACATTCGAATCCCCCATAACGAGAAGAAGACCCTTAGAGTGTCGAGAAATAATGGTGCAAAGATGCGAAAAGAATTTATGCTGGAAACGGTTAGGCGCGTAGTAAGAGACAAAGGTAACCTCCTGGTCCCAGAGGGTGCCTTGCAGAAGCAAATACCTGCCCGTGGGGTCCGCTATATTCCGAGCACAGACAAAGGGGAGATTGCGTTTAAAAGCTATCAGAACACCCCGACGTTTCTCAGGAGCCGAGGCCGTCTAAAAGATGGGATAGTGAGGTGAAAGATAACGCGGAGCGGAGGACTGAGAAAACCTGGTCTCCTGTAGACATACCACATCAATTTGTTGCGACTTGAGGTGATGAAAAACTTTAGCCCGTTTCTGAGGCGAATTGAAGCCCTGAACATTTTGTGAATGTATTTTCAAAAGGGGTGAGGCCATGGCGGTATCAACGCAACACGCTCAGCAGAAAAAAGCCCAAAGCAGCCAGCAATTTCCACTCCCAATGGCGATCGGACCATGGCGTCCCGGAACCCTGCAGAAAACAAAAACAAAAAAAAAACAGAGAAAAAGAGAAGAACAAAGAAAGAAAAAAGGAAAAAGACACAAAAAGTATACACAACAGTGCAATCGTGTCACACCAATGGTGACGTGCATCCTACACATGAAGGATACAGTTAGGGGTAACTCTACCATCGGACACATGGCTGCAAATGGAAACATCAAAACAGAAGCCCTCAGGGGGCAAAAAGGCAATGTACATAATAGAATATAGTAAATCTTAATAAACTAAAAGTCCCAGGAGCAGGAACCTCCGCAACGACCTCCCCATAGAAACCCGGAGAACCACAGGGGCCAACCCCCCTCCACCCAACCAGGCCCACCGGGTCAACCTCCCACCCCGGAGCCCAAGGGAACCATCACCCAATGCCACAAACGTAGACCCAAGCACCATCACATGGACCCAAAACAGGCTGCGGCAGCAAAAAGTCCCGATTCCTAAGTCCAGGAAGAGACCCCCCCCAACCTGGGATGAAACCCAAAAGGGCAAGCCGGAGCAGTCTCAACCTAGAATGTCGACAAACCGGGGAGGCCCTAAGGGCCAAACTCACGATCTCGTCAAGGTAGTCCCTCGGTGAGACAATATGTGGGAGTTCCAAGGCGCATCTTCAGCCTGGAGAAGAACAGGAAGGACTTGATCGCGAAGGGGTCTGAGGGAGAGCCCCCCTCCTGTTGGACGACCGCTCCCAGATGCGGCCCAGAGGGGGCGGCCTTGCCGAGGAACCAGATAAATGAGCCGGGCTCCGATCAGCAGCTTCCGGCGAGAGAAGATGTAGAGATTCCAGGAGAGAATGGGCCTCCTCCGGCGTAGCCACAGAATGACTGCGGCCCTGGTAGGTGAAGGTGAGGCGGAACGGAAAGCCCCAGGCATATTTAATTCTGTGTTTCACCAGGACCGAAGTGAAGGGCTTCAACTGGCGTCGCTTCTGGAGAGTGGTCTGAGAGAGGTCCGCGAAAAGCTGGTAGCGGTGCCCCTGGAAGCTAAGATCAGGGTTATTTCTGGCCGCCAAGAGGATAGTTTCCTTAGTGCGGTAATAAGTAAACTTGATGATAATGTCCCTCGGGGGCCCATCCGGTCGTCTGGGGCCCAAAGAACGATGTATGCGGTCAAATTCGAGCCGGTCAATGGGAATAGCGGGTGTCAGCTCCTGAAACAGAGCAGTAGCAGTGGAGGTAAGATCCGTGACCGTTTCCGGAATACCCCTTAGCCGCAAATTGCCACGGCGGGAACGGTTTTCGAAATCCTCAAGCCGCAGTAGTGCGTCCGCCAATTCCTTCTTAAGGTCGCACAGGTCCTGTTCGTGATTTTCAATGACTGTGGCCGCAGCGTCCATTTTATCTTCGAGATCATTCGTCCGATTGCCCAAATCCCGAATTTCCCACGAAAGACGGTCGGCCAGCTTGGAGGTAGCGGAGGACAATTCTGATTGCAGCATACTTTTAAAGCGGCGCAGGAGCTCGGCATCCCGCAGGGATGGAATGTGCGACCGCCGGGATGGCTCGGGATCCAGGTCCTCCCCACTGCCAGGATCCATCTCACCTGCAGGTAGTGATGGCAGGGGACCCAAACTTGCAGCCAGGGCTTCAGCTGTTGTCCCGGGCGAAAACCGCGAATCCGCGGCCGGGGTCCTGGAAGCCTCCGGAGGCCGGCCCAAAATCGAGTCCGCGGCTTCACCCGCGATCTCCGGCGGGTAGGCCGCAACCTCCCGAACGGTCCTCCGGACGCTGGAGGTGCGGGCGGCCGGGGGTTTTTTTCCCCATCAGGGTGCTGGAAGGACAGGGGACCAGGGAGGAAGCGGAGGGACCCCCCCTGAGGGTCAGAAATCGGCCGATGTGTCCGGCGGCCGAGACAGTAAATTAATAGGCAGCCATCCTGGCTGCTGCTCACGAGCGCAGCACTGTCGCACTTTGAATCACAATTGCGCGGTCATGCAACACTGTACCTAAGTAAAATTTTTATCTTTTTTTCACACAAATAGAGCTTTCTTTTGGTGGTATTTTATTACTACTGGGTTTTTATTTTTCGCTATATAAATGAAAAAATACTGAAAGTTTTGAAAAAAAAATTTTTTTTGCTTAGTTTTTGTTATAACATTTTGCAAATAAATAACATTTCTTCATACATTTATTCCCAAATGTATTCTGATACATTTTCTGGGTAAATATAACCCAAAACTGTATATTATTTAGTCTGTGTGAAAGTTTTAGAGTCTACAAACTATGGGATATATATCTGAAAATTGATCAGTTGAGACCCCAAAATTCTGGACACTGGTATGACACATGGCAGTGATCAGGACATTGGTGTGGGGTATGGCGATGATCAGGATGTTGGCATGAGGTATGGTATTGATCAGGACACTGGTATGGCGATGATTAGGATGATGGTATGGAGTAAAGCATTGATCAGGATGCTGGTATGGGTTATGGCAGTGATCATGGCGCTGGTATGGCGTATGGTGGTAATCAGGATGCTGGTATGGCATGTCGTGGTGATCATGATGCTGATAGGGGGTATGGCAGTGATCAGGACATTGGTATGGTGTATGGCGGAGTTTTTGTGAGCACTGAGACAGGGGATAGGGGCTGGCTGCATTTTTTTTATTATGATTACACTGGAGAAGTGGTCAGGGACATAAGGGCTGGCTGGCACTGCAGTCTGTGAGTGTACAAGCAGCCTGACAGCATCACTTCTCAGTGAGAGCTGAGACAACCTATCTTTACTTTCACTTGGTATCATTTACTATGTGATTGCTGTGATTGGACACAGCAATCACATGGTACAATACCATGTGAACACCCGAACACAGCAGTAATGTGATCTGCTGTGTCCAGGTGACAGGCAGATCACCAGGTTTCCAGGTGCAAGCCGCACAGGAGCCTCTGATGCAGGCTGACGTACAGGTACCTTGGCTCCCATCAGCGCTGCTTCCCATCCACTGTCTATAAACAATGGGCGGACGGAAAGCAGTTAAAATGTATCTATACCAAAAACTTTTTTTTTAGTTTTACATAATGTAAGGTGAAATCGCACACAGCCAGACAGGAAAAAATGCTTTACTTTAGTTAAAGAGGAACTTCACCCAAAAGGGGAAGATCCACTTGTTTGCATCCTCCCCCCGTCAACTGCTACATTTGCCACTTTTTTTTTTGGGAGGGGGGAGCGGGCACCTGGTTTGACTGGTACCCGCTCCCACTTCCAGTCAGTTCACGATATGAAGTTCACCCCCTCCTTACCCCCGCAGCCTTCTGGGACACATCACAGGTCTCAGAAAAGTACAGGACCATTCACAAAGCACAGCGTGGCTCATGCATGTGCACTAGGAGACCAGCTGTAAAGCTGCAAGGCTTCACGGCCAGTTTTCCTTACCTAAAATGTCAGTGCCTGTACCACAACCTGACTGAAGGATTGGCTCAGGTGAGGACAACACTGGATCCCTGCACAAGTAGGTGTCCCTTGATTAAAAGTCAGCAGCCATATTATTTGTAGCTGCTGAATTAATTTTTTTTTTGGGGGGGGGGACTGGAGTAGGGGAATGATAGAACCTCTATCAATTTCTTATTGATGGCGTCTTTCCTGGTGCACATTTTCCCTCACTACCTTTCTGGTAAAAGGTTGTCCAACAAATGAAGATTTGAGAAAAATCCCTGTAATGGAGTACCAGATAGCAGTAAAACCTGAAAAACCTAAAAAAGTTTTGGGTATAGCTACCCTTTAAGCATAATGAATGTCATGATCCACGTTGCCGCACTTATCTATGTTCAATGAACAGAGAAATGAAGTGATTAAGTTCATCATACTGATTATTTACAAGTAACCTCATTTAATAGTTCTAAATTATCATATTAAGAAACCCTCATAAACCAATCGGTATCCATCTTATATTGGCCTGACTGCAGCAGGGGGAAATTGTGACTGGCCGCACTTACAAATTACAAATAATGAACAAAGATTAGTTATTATGGTATTCAGTACCTCTCACCAAAGTGTTGTCGAAACTCCATAAAAAACTGGCAAAAATAAAATAAATGGGGACTCTGCTGTCCATTGTAGACCACTGAGTACTTTTTTCAATCCTAAAAAGGCTGCAATTGTACTCTATATTCAGATTTTAGGTTTGTTCAAAGAACTTGGTGACACAATTGATGGGTATATCAGATCCTCTAATGTGGAAACTAAGAAAATATACATGTATTAAAAGAGGTATAGACTCCAGAGAGAGAGATATCATTTTACCCAGGTAAAAATCATCAGTAAGACCTCACCTGGAATATGCAGTTCAGTTTTGGGCACCAATTCATAAAAAGAACATTGGGGAACTGGAGAAAGTCCAGAGAAAGGCAACCAAACTGATAAGAAGGATGGAGGAGTTCAGCTATGAGGAAAGATTAGAGGAACTGAATTTATTCTCTCTTGAGAAGAGGAGATTAATGGGGGATATGATCAACATGTATAAGTACATCAGTGGTTCAAAAAGTGAACTCGGTGTACAGCTATTCACCCTGAGGTCATCACAGAGGACAAGGGGCACTCTTTACGTCTGGAGGAAAAGAAATTTAATCTCCAAACATGGAAAAGGTTTTTTCACAGTAAGAGCTGTGAAAATGTAGAATAGACTCCCTTAAGAGTTGGTTCTGACCAGCTCAGTGGATTGCTTTAAAAAAGGCCTGGATTCTTTCTTGGATACACAGAATATAACTCGATACTAACATTTAAAGGTAAAGTTGATCCAGGGAATATCCGATTGCCTCTCGGAGGAAGAGAAAGGATTTTTCTCCTAGATTGTAATCTTTAACGAGCAGGGCCCTCTGTTTCCTCTTGTACCAAATTGCATTGTAACTGTAATGTCTACCTTCATTTTGTAAAGCGCTGTTGGCGCTATATAAATCCTGTATAGTAATGATAATAATTTTTTCCCCTGCAGGAGCAAATCGAATTATGCTTTGCTGGGTTTTTTTTCTTCTTCTGGATCAACTGTGGGTATAAGATTATAATTTAATTTTTTTATTTTTTTTTATAGTTGAACTGGATGGACTTTTGTCCTTTTTTCAGCCAGACTAACTATGTAACTATGTAACATACACTATTTACTCATTGTGTATATATACCATGATTCCCTTAAATTATCTTAAGTAAAACAAAAAATACAATTAACAGAGCATTTGTTAGCTGCTAGAGGAGTGCAGCAATATTAGGTTATATTGGAGTACGTCTTAAAAAAAAGAGATGCATTTTACCTTGCGAGAAGTGTGTAGATAGATCCCGCCAGGTGTTTCTCAGGTAAATGAGCTGGTTTCTATTCCCGTATCTACCAGAAAAGCAGTGCACACCCCTTTCCATTCCAAATGATCATATACTGGACAAACAGGTGGAGCTGGTAGAAAGGTGAGTGCTGTTGCAGTCACCTGCTCTGCTTCAAAAGCAAGAGATAAGGAAGATGGAATTAGAAACACCATGCTTCAACGTGCCAATGATGTCAGGTTTTGTGTTGCGTAACATGCACAGATGCCTAAATCTGTTTGTAAAAGGTACTCCGTGATCCTGATCTATTATATAATTAAATTTAGAGACAGCTGATGATATGTGACACAGCACAAGACACTCTGAGCATGCCAGTTGCCAGGACTTAGTGATGAGTGTATGACTTGTCATTTACAAATAACAACAGGGTTCATTTATGAAAATAATTGCAATAATCATCACAATAAGGCTGGCCATACATTATACAGATTTTTGCTTTAGATTTACAAAAACCATATAATAAGAGGCAGTAGTGTATTTAGATTTTGTGCTGCCCTAGGCAACACAAACATTTTGCGCCCCCCTCCCCAATGAGAGAGCAAGAGTTCAACAAGTGTGTGTATGTACAGTATATACAGTATGATTCTCTCTCTCTCTCTCTCTCCCTTTCTTTCTCTTCTCTCTCTTTCCTCTCTCTTCACCCCCCCCCCCCTTTCTCCCTCTCTCTTTTTCTCGCTCCCTCTTCCCCCCTCTCTCTCCCTCTCTCTTTCTCTCCCTCTCTTCCCCCTCTCTTTCTTTCTCTCTCTCTTCCTCCCTCTCTCTTTCTCCCTCTCTCTCTCTTTCTCTGTCTCTTCATCTCTCTATCTCTCTCCCTCTCTCTATCCCTCCCTCTCCCTCTCCCTCTCTCTCCCCTCTCCCTCTCTCTCCCTCTCTTTCCCTCCCTCTCTTTCCCTGTCTCTTCCTCCCTCTCCCCCCTCTCTCTCTCTTTCTCCCTCTCTCCCCCTCTCTCTCCCTTTCTCCCTCTCTCTCTATCTTTCTCCCTCTCTTTCTCTCTCCCTCTCTCTTTCTCCCTCTCTTTCTCTCTCCCTCTCTCTCTCTCTTCCCTTTCTCTTCCTCCCCCCCTCTTCCTCAGATCCTATGGGACCACACACCCTCCCACCTTCTCTCCAAGCGCTGCTGATCCCCGGGCAGCAGGAAGGGGGGGAGGTGTGTGCAGCCCCATACTATCTGTCAGTGTGCAATGTACTGGATGGATGCAGGAGGGAGAGCCCACAGAACACAACACAGCTCACCTCCTTCAGGCTCTTTCATCTCCGCCACTTCTCCTCTCCCTGTTCCAGGCTGTCCCCAGGTCCTGGCTCGTCAGCTGCTGGAGGGAGAAGTACATTACCATCGCTCTGCAACTGCCCTCTCCTACGCCCCACCACATCGATCTTCCTGCCGTCTGCCACTGCTCAAAAGGTCCCTTCTTCTGGGGGGCGGTGCTGCCCCCCTAAAAATTGCCACCCTAGGCAAACGCCTTGTTTGCCTCGCGGTAGATACGCCCCTGATAAGAGGTCAAACCCAAACAACACTTTCAGTTGTATCCAATTAGGCAGGCCCTTGCACTACACAGTTGAAGGTAAATATAAAGGAAATTGGGCAGAAATTGTACAGAAAATTGTATAGTGTATGGCCAGCCTTAGATTCCACTGGGGAGATTTCTCCTTTTTTCCTGTCCCAGAGATGTGGACAGCAAGTGAGGGACAATGTCACTAGCAGGGACATAGATAGTGATAAAACCTGACAGATGTTTAAAAAGAAACTTAAGTCCTAAAAGGTCACGTTACGTTGGCCAATTTTGCAGGAATAGGAAAAAAAATAAGAGTCTGTACTGTTTAAAGTGGTAAGAAAGTCTGCTTTTCAACTTTTGCCTACAGGTAAGCGTATAATAACTCTTCTCTGTAGGTAAAACGAATATCTCCTAAACATGCACCGTTTATGAGTTATTCTAGTGAAGGGCAGCCGGTGAGTTCACCAATGCATGCGTCTGAAGGAACGGTATGCCCATGCCTTTTCTTCAGAGCTTTGTGCCATGCCCGGGAATTGCGTCATCGCGGCTCAGCCAATCAAATGGCTGGAGCCTGCAAAGAGGACAGGGTGAAGATGGAAACCCTGTCAGTGGCGACAGGGTGCCACCGGAGGGATCCATTCTAAAGGGAAGTCTGACATATGCAGTGCATACTAGCACATTATGGCTTAAACGTGCTTTTATTTTTGTAGTTAAAGTGCTACTAAATCCACAACAGTAAAATCAGTCTGTATATGCAGTAAAGCATGCTTGTTATATTCACCGTGGAACGTAAGGGGTCAATCCTCTGCATTGTGTAAAAACACTGTTTGATCCTGTCTTCTCTGATCCTCCCCTTCTTCCAGTGTCCTCCTCTTATTCCCTGATAAGAAATATTGTGTGAAGACACTCTGTACATGCTCGGTTTGGTGTGTATCACTACAGAGGTTTTGGGAGAGTGCATGTGATCAGCACAGGGCCAAACAGCACTGTCCAGACAGAGGTCAGGGGTTCTGCATTCTCCTAGAGCAAAATGAAAACTCTGCCTACAAGCTTTAACCAGTGCTCTGTTGGTCACTGATAGAAGTCAGAAGACTGCTCTAAGTGCTGATGAGAAAAGGTATTTAGCAGTTTATATTTACTGAAATAATTGCACTTCCATGTTGTGTGTACTGACCAGATATAGTGAATGCAGGGTCCTGGATTTAGTAACATTTTAAGTTTACCCCCACTTTATAATCCAACAATGCACTGTCTCGCCCTGTTCTGCACATGCTCAATTGTTCTCTATCCTTGGCATTGTGTTTAAAATCACAGACACAGAGGCCGATCAGCTGACAGCCACAAATTAGGGAGGGAGAAAAGAAAAGCAGAAGAATTGACAGGACAAACTCTGCTGCCAGGGAGACACAAATGTATGCAGCACAGTGGCTAAATTGTTAGCACTTCCGCCTGGCAGTACTAGGGTTGTTGGTTTGAATCCCATACCTGCCTGGAGTTTTCATGTTCTCCCTGTGACTGTGTGGGTTTCCTCTGTGTACTCCAGACTCCAAAGACTTGCTGGTAGGTTAATTGGATCCTGTCTAACTTGGCCCTAGTATGTATATGTATGAATGTGAGTTAGGGACTTTAGATTGTATGCCCCTTGAGGGTTAGGGACTGATGTGAATGTATAATATATATGTAAAGCGCTGCGTAAATTAACAGCAATATACAAATACCTGTAATAAATAATACTTTTTTTGTTTTGGGTAGAGTAGAGAGGGTTTAGAACACCTGCCAGGCTTTTATTGCTGTCTGTGTCACCAGTTCTGGTGACCTTAATGACACACTGGGATGCCCTCACTTTGGAGGGATTTCCTCTCACTTCCTGTTTCGGCTACAGAACAGGAAGTGAAGGGAAATCTCCAAAAAGGGACACAAAAAGCAAACATTTATTACATTGCAGCTTACCAATTCTTAGATGTGATGGCTGCATTTGTTTTATTGTTTCTGCTTTCTTCTAGTTTCATCTGGTGATCTGGCCAGTAAGTCTGTTTTTCAAAAGAACAGGCTCTCCAGCAGAATATGTCAATTACAGAGATGAGGCAATCCATTTAACACTAGCGGTGGTGTGCACAATGATCAATTTTTATTTATGTAAAACCTTTATCCCAAAAGAAGAAAAACTGTTTGTTGTAACTGCTTATCAAGTTTGAGCTGGAGTTTGGCTTCAATTTGTTAGTGTTTCTAAATCTGCTAGTACATCTTACACTCTCCTCCCCCCAGACTGAAAATGCTTCTGTCCAAAGGTGCCCCTTGTGCTCCTTCATCCAGAGTGGGGAATCCAATAGAGGTATGTCACTGGCCAGATCACCAGGTGAAAACAGAAGTGAAAAAAGCCTAAAAAAAGAAAACTAATGCAGCCACCACATCGTATGATTGGTAAGCAACGAAATATGTTAAATTTTTGGTTTTGGGTTTAATACTGCTTTAATTCATCATAGTGAAAAAACCAGGTTGCGCTAAATAAATTTACAAATAAATAAAATCATAAATAAATCATATAAAGTCCAATCAAAAATAAAAAAAAAAAAGTCCAACCGAAAAAGTCCAAAATAAAAAATATAATGCTTGATGAAATACAAAGTGTTCAACCAAATATCACCAAAAAGTGTATCCACCACCGAATAGATTGAATGAAGTCACCAGAGCAAGATGCTGATCATATTATAAATCAGCATACAACGCTTTCTGCTCTGGGAGCAATGATCTGTAATGCGAAGCAGCAACACTAGGAACTTGATAATTGGTCTCCAGGGAGCAATACTATAGCATCTAGATCCACTTCACCACTCAGCCACCGAATCCTTAGGATGATCAGACCTCCACTCAAAATACAAGGGAATAAAAACTCATGGTGCAGTACTTAATAAAATTGTCGATTTAACAAAACATGTTGCACTTACAAAAGGCAGTGTCTAAGCCGACACTAGCATGAACAGCGTGATGAATAACACAAACACGGACCCAGCCTGGCTGCGCATGCGCCATACCAGCGACTAGGAAACGTACTGACGTCACATCCAAAAGCTCCGCCCTACACATTTCGTCATCGACGCCCTCACAGAGTGGGCCAGGCAAATTTATTTGTAAATTTATTTAGCGCAACCTGGTTTTTTCACTATTTATGCACCCTATTTTCATAGGTTAGGATTTGCAGCTATTTATTTATTATATAAAAAAAAATAAAAATTTCCGTGGCGCTATTCATACTACCTTTCTTTAATTCATCATAATTTATTTTTATGTGACTTTCACACTTTGGTTCTAATGTCTCTATGCATTAGGGTAAAACCTTTCTGTAACTATTTCTACCCCACCCCATGCCTAAAGTATTCTTACCCCTTGAAATTTTCCGCATGTTGTCATGTTACCACCAAAAATGTAAATGTATTCATAATGGAAGGAAAATGATTTTCAACATTTTTTACAAATAAATATCTGAAAAGTGGGGCGTGCATTTGTATTCAGCCCCCCCCCCCCCCAGTCAATACTTTGTAGAACCTCCTTTCTCTGCAATTACAGCTGCAAGTATTTTTGGATATGTCTCTGCCAGCTTTGCACATCGAGAGTAATTCTTCTTTGCAAAATAGCTCATGCTTTATTAGAATGGATGGACAGCATCTGTGAACAGCAATATCAAGTCTTGCCACAGATTCTCAATTGGATTTAGGTCTGGACTCTGACTGGGCCATTCTAAGACATGAATATGCTTTGGTATAAACCATTCCATTGCAGCTCTGGCTGTATGTTTAGGGTTGTTGTCCTGCTGGAACGTGAACCTCCACCCCAGTCTCAAGTCTTTTGCAGACTCTTAACAAGTTTTCTTTTAAGATTGCCCTGTATTTGGCTTCATCTATCTTCCCATCAACTCTGATCAGCTTCCCTGTCCCTGCCAAAGAAAAGCATCCCCAACAGGATACAGCCAACACCATGTTTCACGGTGGGGATGGTGTGTTCAGGGTGATGTGCAGTGTTAATTTCCTGCCACACATAGCATTTTGCGTTTAGGCCAAAAAGTAAAATTTTGGTCTCATCTGACCAGAGCACCTTCTTCTAAATGTTTGCTGTGTCCCAGCTCAGGAGCTAGCCCCCACATGTACCACCACAGGAAGATGCTTCCTATGGTGGCACATGTAGAAGAGGAGGAGTCATGAATGTCAGTGGGGGACCGTAGAAAAGGAGGTTTGAGGCCATTCAAACTGCAATACACTTGCAGGTAAGTATAACTTCTTTTTTATTTTAATAATAATAAAAAAATAACTTTACAACCTCTTTAAATGACTGCTCTGCTGTATATTTTATTGCATTAAATATAGAGATATGTAGACTAGCCAGTATAGCCACTTAAGGTCCGCTTTATAGCAGTTTTACTGCTACAAGGCTGCCCTCCTGTGCAAAATCATGTATATAAATGTGATTTTGCTCTTCCGCCATAGGGGATGTGGGAATGCTGCTGGTGGATTGCTTCGGCTGTGAGCACTCACAGCAGAAGCAGATCTACCAATGCCAGTGAACAGATGTCCAGAACACAGAACAGAGCTCTGCCGATGTAAACAAGGCAGAGCTGTGTTCTGACGGGGGGGGGGGGGGGAGGATGAAGATCATGTGTCCCTGCAAAGCTGGGAACACGATCCTTCACTTCCCCTAGTAAAAGCACCACCTAGTGTACACCAAGCACATAGCTAAGCACACAGTTAACCCTTTAAATACCCTAGATACTTAACCCCTTCCCAGCCAGTGTCATTAGTACAGTGTCAGTACATATTTTTAGCACTGTATGAGTGTCACTGGTTCCCACAAAGTGTCAGTTAGTGTAAAAATGTCAGCCGCAATATTGCAGTCCCGCTATAAGTCGCTGATCGGCGCCATTGCTAGTATTACAAAATAAATAAATAAAATTCCAGTATATGTCCCAAAGTTTGTAGACGCTATAACTTTTGCGCAAACTAATCAATATATGCTTATTGGGATTTTTTTTTCACCAAAAATATGTAGCAGAATACATTTTGGCCTAAATATATAAAGAAATTAAATTTTTTACATTTTTTTTGGATTTGTTTTATAGCAGAAACTAAATATTGTTTTTATTTTTTAAATTGTCAGTCTTTTTTTGTTTATAACACAAAAAGTAAAAAATGCAAAGGTGATCAAATACCACCAAAAGAAAGCTCTATTTTTGGGAAAAAATTACATAAATTTAATTTAAGCACAGCGTTGCATGGCTGTGCAATTGTCAGTTAAAGTAATGCAACGCCATATCGTTAAAAAATGGCCTGGTCAGGAAGGGGGGTTAATATTCTCGAGGTCAAGTGGATGGTGATCCTTGTACTGGACGTAACTTTACTGAACCTCTCTACTTAAGGCCACACTGTCATTAAGAAAAAGAAAAAAAAGAATTTAAATACTCGCTCTCGAACACTGCTCTGTTCAAGAGAAAGTCCTTTGCTGAAGTCTGCTGGAAAAATCAACATTTCTACGTGGTCCTCTATAGAGCTCTGTTGTTCTTTCCAACAACCACCACATCACCACTCTGTCCTGTAAAAACATGGAGAATGGAGAGAGAAACCAGTGAGGGCTTTGGGGGATAATCAAGATCACCACTCCAGGAAGTGTAAGTTTCCCAGCAAATGTCACTGGAAGTTTTCTGACGAGTGGAGCCATGTTCTGGTTGTGAGGTCAACAAAAAGGAAGTATTTATATTCTTCATTTGCAGGCATGTTTGCAGTTTGTACTCCTAATGAAAGGGTTGCTTTAAAAAATACATTTCCAACCATGTGCAAGGGGAAAACCCAATCCTGGGCAAGGGAAATGTAAAAAAAATAGCATCTTTGCTGTCATGGAAAAAGGAAATTGCATAATACATAATACATTGCATAATTGCATAATAACTCTATGACAGAAACAGTCTCTTTTTATGTAGTAAATCAACAACCTAGATATATGTTGTGGGAAAGAACAGTAAAGCACAATTATTGTGTTGCACTGCTAAGGGCTTAGTAGTGCATGATTACATCCAAAGCAAAATTACAAAGACTATACTTCTCCTTAAGCCTGGGTTCACATTGATGTGGTGCGGTACATCGCATGTGATGCGCACAGGAACTGCACTGCATTCCTGTTCATATCACCTGCGATTTCTATGCGGTGCAATTTGAGCCATACATTTTGTATGGCTCAGATCATATTGCATCCGCACCAAAATAGGACCCTTTTTTTTGTTTGCATCAGAATTGGATTGCATGAGTATTCACACCCATGCGATCAGATTCTACACATTGCACTGCATTTTGTGAACTGATTTTGGGGCATTGTTAACTTCACATACACACCAGCAGCGGTTCACATGAACGGGGTGCGCTTATGATCCGGTGCGGAAATCGCACAGAAACCAGTGCCAATTTCATGCCGCATCATTGTGAACCCAGACTGAAAGTCCAACTCCAGCCTGAACTTGTGTATAAAAAAATGGAATAGAGAAGGGGGAAGGTTAGAACTCTTCTGCCCTGCTTTAATGCTGTACCTATACAAAGGTAGCATAGCGCAACCAAATAGATAAATAAATGTGTAGCACAGCCTAATAAATAAACAAATATCCTTAAATCAGTGATGTACAAAAAAATAGTGTAGTGGAACCAAATAACTAAATAAAATGTTTAGATTGTAAGCTCCACGAGCAGAGCCCTCATATTCCTTCTGTACTGAAATGTATTGTAATTGTACTGTCTCCCTTATATTGTAAAGCACTGCGTAAACTGTTGGCGCTATATAAATCATGAATAATAATAATGTGTAGCACATCCAATAAATAAATAATAATAAATAAATAACTGTCCATAAATCAAAAGCAATCCAATAATGGACTTAATTGTCATAAAGTCCAATCACCAACATGTGTCCAATGATTAATAAATCTTCGTAGAATAACAGCCATTGTGCCAATAGCCTCCAAAAAAAAAAAAACTGGCTGCTCACCACCAGGGTATGACTACTAAGCTAACAATAGGTCAAATGTCCTCTCTCTTTAAGGGGTCAATCATCACCCATTCACAAAGTTCGAAAATGCAGCGACATCCATGAAAGATAAAGGAACAGTCAATAGTGCTCTTTTTTTAAATATTTTATTACTGCTATAGGTAAAAACGCCACTTATAAAATAAGGCACACTGCCATGCTAGGATATACACTCAATGCAACATTACAACTAGGCAAGATGGCCGTGGGATGATGTCTAGGGTTGCCACCTCATCCTTATAATACCAGACACATAGTAATTACACAGGTTCTGTGACTGATTAAGGTGGTAATTAAACTCACTTAGTGCCTTATGTGTACTAAATTAGCCTCAGAAACTGTGTAATTAATATATGTTTGATTTTAAAGGGATGAGGTGGCAACCCTAATGATGTCATGTACGTGGCTCCACTACTATACTTGATACGTCCTGGGTGGCATTTCCTCAGTAGACAGTGTCTGCGCAGATGGATTCACAATTTCCATTATTGCTGTTCCTGACTTGATTGGGAAGGTTTTCCATAGCTCACCAGGCCAAGCAATGTGTGGCACAGGGTACAGCCTGTACTAGAGTAAACTCATAGGGGTTCAAAAATCACCTTTACCATTGGTCTTCTGCACTCTTTAAACGAAAGTAAACACCAGTGATAGTTTACTAGTTCACATATCTTCCCCTGATCTCACTATACACATTTTGTGTACAATCTGATCTGCCTGCACTGGGTTTTAGGTAACCTTAGTGCACTTTTTGAAAAGCACAGTTACAATTTATACTAGTAATAATATTCCAGTGATTAAATAAAATCCAAGCTAGCTGTAACCCACCATCCAATGAGATTATCCAAAAAAAGCTAATTCCCCATAATGCATAGATAAAAATGAGACCGTGGAACAAGAACAGGCATTGCAGAGAGGTACAGAAGACAACCCAAAGGTGGTACTTTTTATAGATAGAATTATCAGTAGTAAGGCTGAATTATTTCAGCTTGGAAAAAAGTCCTCTTTTAGTGCTTTTTTTATTTTTATTTTTACTTTTTAGTGCTGTTTTATGGATTGATACATACAGGGCTTTTTTTCCTCAGACAATAGGTGCAGGAACTCTCCCTTTCCAAGTCAACCCTTGTCTCCACACCCAACCCACCTCCGAGCACTGTTCACCTCCACTCCCTCCCAGTACCGCCCATTTAGAACATACAGAACCAAGTATCATTTTGTGGTGCTAAGCATTTTATGGAATTTGTTAATGATAACAAAAAAAGCAGTAATATAGATCCTCTTCAGCCAGCAACAATAGACCCCCCTCTAGCAACAACAGATCTCCCCTGAGCCAACATTATTAAACCCTCCAGCAATCATCAATAATAGACCCCTCTCTCAATAGTAGATTCATCCCCCTCTAGCAACAACAGATCTCCCCTGAGCCAACATTATTAAACCCTCCAGCAATCATCAATAATAGACCCTTCTCTCAATAGTAGATTCATCCCCCTCTAGCAACAACAGATCTCCCCTGAGCCAACATTATTAAACCCTCAAGCAATCAGCAATAATAGACCCCTCTCTCAATAGCAGATCCATCCCATCAACAAGTGACTCCCCAGCAACAATAGATCCCCCACTAGCATCAATAGACCTCCCCAGCACAATAAGCCCCCACACAACAATAGATCCTCATCAGCTGCCACCAAGAGACCTCCAACACACCCCAGCATCCCTTGCCATTTCATTCTAGGTTCACACCTATGCGTTTTCCATTGCGTTGTGCAGAAATGCACAGTAGTCCATTTAACATGATTTCCTATTGGACAGGTTCCCATCTCTGTGTTTTCACCCGGAGCGTTTTTTGGAAAGGGTCAGGGACTTTTTTTAAGCACAAAACATTGCGTTTTTGGTTCTATAGACGTCAATGGAGTTGCTGCAGAAAAGAATGTAGTGGGTTTTTGATGCATTTCACATTTTAATCTGGCCAGCAACAAGTTGAAAAAAAAAACGCAAACCACAGAAAAAACACATCAAACACAAAAAATGCATGTGCAAAAATGCAAAACGCACCGCAAAAAGCACTGCAGAAACGGATCAAACACAAACTGCATAGGTGTGAACCTAGCCTCAGGGCGGAGGCATATATATATGAAAGCCTGGGAGATGAAACGGGGAGTGAGAGGGGAGAGAAGAGAGAAGAGTGCGTTGACTGTGGGAGGACTGAACCAGGCTGTAGAGAGAGAGAG
Source organism: Staurois parvus (assembly GCF_062004578.1). Lineage (NCBI taxonomy): Eukaryota > Metazoa > Chordata > Amphibia > Anura > Ranidae > Staurois > Staurois parvus. The sequence goes on along the minus strand of NW_028318569.1, from coordinate 282,918 downwards.
GAGGCAAGGAGTCTGATGATCGCTGGCCTTGCCGCATCGTGGAGAAACTTAATCTGTTAGTAGGTGACCAGACGGAACGCTGCAGGCAGGACCGGAAAGTATGTGGAGGCCTTACCAACGGGGAGACTGCCAGATGCTATCCCTTGGCTGAGAAAATCCCAAGCATTATTAACCACTAGCCTACAGGGCACTTATACCCCCTTCCTGCCCAGGCCAATTTCCATATTTCAGCGCTGTCACATTTTGAATGACAATTGCGCGGTCATGCAACACTGTACCCATATGAAATTTTTTTGAGACAGATAGAGCTTTCTTTTGGTGGTATTTAATCACCTCTGGGAGTTTTACTTTTTCTTAAACAAACCAAAAACCACTGAAAATTTTGAAAAAAAAAAATTTTTTTTTAGTTTTTGTTATACAATTTTGTAAATAAGTTATTTTTCTCCTTCACTGATGTGCGCTAATGAGGCTGCAGTGATGGGCACTGATAGGCTGCACTGATGGACACTAATAGGTGGCACTGATGGGCACTGATGAGGAGGCACTGGTAGGTTGCACTGATGGGCATTGACAGGCATCACTGATGGGCACTGAAAGGCAGCACTGATACATGACACTGATTTATGGCACTGATATATGGCACTGATAGGCAGCACTGACTGGCACTGATAGGCGGCACTGACTGGCACTCTTAGGCAGAACTGACTGGCACTGATAGGCGGCACTGACGGGCACTGATAGGCGGCACTGACTGGCACTGATAGGCGGCACTGATGTGCACTGATAGGCAGCACTGATAGGTGGCACTGATTGGCATTGATAGGTGGCACTGACTGGCACTGATGAGTGACATTGAAAGGCAGCTCAGATGGGCACTGATATGTGGCATTGATGTGCACTGATATGTGGCATTGATGTGGCACTGATGGGCACTGGCACGTGGCACTGATGGGCACTGACTGCTGGCACTGATGGACACTGACAGGTGGCACTTCTGGGGCAACACTGATCATCAGGGCACACTGATCATCAGTGCCCTGATGATCAGTGCACATGTCCCCTCCGCGGAAAGCTGATTACCGGCTTTCCTCTCTTCTCGAGCTGTCAGCGTGACCGGCATTGCCGTGTTTACATGTGATCAGCTGTGATTGGACACAGCTGATCACATGACCGAGCCGACATCTTCGGCTCTTTCCGTGATCTGCTGTGTCCGAGGGACACAGTGCACCGGCGATCGCCACGCTGCGTGCTCCCTGAGGGGAAAGAAAATGATTAACGGTTTTCAAACTTTTTTACAAATAAATAGTCAGATGAGACGAAAACTGAACTTTTTGGCCTAAAAGCAAACATTGAAAACTAACACTGCACATCGCCCTGAACACACCATCCCCACCGTGAAACATGGTGGTGGCAGCATCATGTTGTGGAGATGCTTTTCTTCAGCAGGGACAGGGAAGCTGGTCAGAGTTGATGGGAAGATGGATGGACTGAAATACAGGGCAATCTTAAAAGAAAAGCTTTTTGAGTCTGCAAAAGACTTGAGACTGGAGCGGAGGTTCACCTTCCAGCAGGACAACGACCCTAAACATTCAGCCAGAGCTACAATGGAATGGTTTAGATCAAAGCATATTCATGTGTTAGAATGGTGCAAAGTCCAGACCTAACTCCAATTGAGAATCAGTGGCAAGACTTGAAAATTGCTGTTCACAGACACTCTCCATCCAATCTGACAGAGCTTGAACTATTTTGCAAAGAAGAATGGGCAAAAATGTCACTCTCAAGATGTGCAAAGCTGGTAGAGACATCCCCAAAAAACTTGCAGCTGTAATTGCAGTGAAAGGTGGTTCTACAAACAGATATTTATTTGTAAAAAATGTGGGAAACCATTTATCATTTTCCTCCCACTTCACAATTATGTGCCACTTTGTGTTGGTCTATCACATAAAATGCCAATAAAATACATTTACAATTTTGGTTGTAACGTGACAAAATGTGGAAAATTTCAAGGGGTATGAATACTTTTTCAAGGCACTGTAATTGAGATTCTGTGATAACTGTTTTCCTTAAGTCCTTAACTCCAAATCAACACAAGCAACAATTGATTTTACGCATTCCAATTCTGTTTATTCTGTGTAACCAAGCCATATTGAAGTTTGCTTTAAACCTTTTACTAGTTTACTTCAATCTGTGTGTGAATTCACTTTCTGGTGGTGGTTTATTTCAGTTAATAGTGTACTGTGGTGTCAGAAGGTGTTGGGCTTTCAGGGTGGGGTCCAGATCCACAGGGAACTACATATATATGTGGACAGTATACTGTACAGGTAACTATTTGCTCGTTAAGTTATGAGTAACACTTACAGGTGTGTATTACCTGTAAAAGAGATAATGGTGCTGCCCCTGACAATGCCTTTATTTTTATTTCTCCCTAAAGGCCCAAAGCCATCTTTGTTCAGGCATCATCTGTGGTCAGTATTTACTAAGAGGAACTAAAATTCTGGCCCTTTAGGTAACGTATTCATGTCAATCTTAGTGGCTGACCATTAGCCTTTGTGTTATTGGCTGCATGCTCCCTACTGCCTACTCACTCACAAGTAAGTTAACCTCTTTGTGTTCGGCCCATGTCAATAAACGGCCGGATGGTTTCTAAACATCCCCCCGCATCCATTGCCTGTGCGAGCTCCCTGGGAGCGTGCGGCACTGTGATCGGTGCACACAGTGTCCTCCGGACAAAGCAGAACACAGATCGCTGTATGTGACTTCTGTGTGAGGTCCCAATTCATTTGATCACTGATTGGCCAATCAGGGATCACATGAACAGTAGTAAACGAGATGTCACTTCCTGACATCATTGCTTACTACTTGTGAAATCTGTGAATGATCACAGAGGTCACATGGTACAAGGCTATTCACAACAGCATTGTACCATGTGACAAGCTGTGACCAATCACAGCTCGCACAGTATTTCTCAATGGCTGCAGGAATGCAGCCAGAGAGAAGGAGAAATTATTGCTTTTTCAGCCTTCACCCAGTAAAAGCAATCAGTTTAAAAAATGAAAACAAAATCTTCATCAGCCCCCACAAGTAGTACAGTGTCACTATGGTGACATTACTGCTAGGGTGACAGGTGTCCGGACTTGAAGTGGTTAATACGTACGTGTGTGTGTGTCTGGGATAAAAACTAAACAAATGCTTCCTCCTGTCTACATGCAAATTCAACTTGTTAAAACAGATCTTGCAGTCAACATATAAAGTTTGCTTAAATTATGATGATCCTCTTCCCATTCATTAATACCCTCTTTAAAGTGTATCTAAACCCAATAATAAAAATTTATTATGTGGCAGCATACAAGTCTAGATTTTTTTTCAAGCCCTTTCACTTTTATGTTCACCTGGTGATCCTGACTACTGTCTTAAGGTGCATGCAGTTATTACAGCATTAAAGCTGATTTTTTTAGTATGCTTTTATTTTGTGTTTCCTGCTTCCTCCTATGCCTCCCCTCATCCCTCCACGCAACACCCTTAACTTCTGCTTCTAAAACACACTGCAAAAAGCTCATAGCATGCAGTGTAATCAAAATAAGCAATTTCAGTACAGGGGAGGAGCCTGTACATCTGTGCAAGGCTTAAAGTGGAGCTTTACTCATCAACATGATAATACATTTTTTTTAGCAAGAAACCAACATTCCACATGTAGCAGTAGTCAATGTAAAGCACAGTAACTGCAAACAAAAATGTAGCAGGTACACAATTTGATATTCTGCAGAATTAAAGTATGTTATAATCAGGTATTACGTTTTACTGAACACTGTCCACAACTGAATTTCAATTTTTATTTAGAGATGTTAAAAGAAAGCCAAAAACACAGTTCTGCTGATAAGTTAATGGGTATTAATCTTGATCAATACCCTAAAAGTAATTCTTTTTTGTAGGGGAATGCAATCTACTAGATTATAGTGTAACTGGTGCGCTCTCTGCTTGTATGTTCTTCATATGAGTCATTTCCTCTTCAAAGCACAGGACAAAAGCCACATATTAAAGTTTTGTAGCTGCAGAGACAGCACCAAGCAAACAATAAAATTGGATGGGGAGGGAAAACAATTCTAGCTTCTGGCAATGACTTAAACCTATTTCATAAAACTCAGTTAGTACACTGAACCCCAATTTTTGTTGCCTACCATGGAGGGCTCTATGTCCAGCTTGATCCACCTTCATTTGCTTGGAAGGTTCACAGGAACATTCCATTACTTGGTATTCTGAGTACGGTATCGCTCTCATGCACCAAACATTCTGCAGCTGTAGAAGCAGTTATTTTGACCGCTATATGAAAGCTGAAAAAGCCATGTAAAGGAGCAGGGACACTTTTTTTAAACACCCAGCATGGTATACTTGTGAGCTGGTGCCTCGAAATCAAGGATGCTGCCTGCCACTGCTGGGAGGAAAAGGAAGCATTGGCCTCCAAAATGCTGCAGATCTTTTTAGCTAAATACAAAGGTCAATATACAGTGGATATAAAAAGTCTACACACCCCTGGTAAAATGTCAGGTTTCTGTGATGTAAAAAAAATGAGACAAAGATAAATCTTTTCAGAACTTTTTCCACCTTTAATGTGACCCATAAACTATACAACTCAATTGAAAAACTAACTGAAATGTTTTAGGTGGGGGTAGTAAACCTAAAAAGCTAAAATAATGTGCTTGCATAAGTGTGAACACCTTCTTTAAAATAGGGGATGTAGCTGTGTTCAGAATTAAGCAATCACATTCAAAATCATGTTAAATAGGAGTCAGTACACACCTGCCATCATTAAAGTGCTTCTGATTAACCCGAAATAAAGTTCAGCTGTTCTAGTAGGACTTTCCCGACATTTTCTTAGTCGCATCCTACAGCAAAAGCCATGGTCTGCAGAGACCTTCCAAAGCATCAGAGGGATCTCATTGGTAAAAGGTATCAGTTAGGAGAAAGGTACAAGAGAATTTTCAGGGTATTAGATATACCATGGAAGTCAGTCATCACCAAGTGGAGAAAATAGTGACATTACCAAGAAATGGATGTCCCCCCCAAAATTGATGAAAAGACGAGAAGAAAACTGGTCTGGGAGGCTGCCAAGAGGCCTACAGCAACATTAAAGGAGCTGCAGGAATATCTGGCAAGTACCTGCTGTGTGGTACATGTGGCAACAATCTCCAGTGCTTCAACATCAGACAGTGCTTCTTGAAACCAGTAAACCCAAAACAGGTGTGTGTTTTTTAAGGGCAGGACAGCTGTCAGCAACACATCCAATATCATCACACTGATTGGAGTCAAGGTTGGCTCACTCCTGGCTCCAATTAACTCTGGGAGAAGTCATTAAACTAGGGCCTCACTGTCAGGGCAGGAGCTGAGGAACGGACAGGCAGGCCTAATAACCATGTAACGCACTGGCTGACGACAACCACCACCCACAGACCGAAGTCCCTCAGGGTGCGGAGTCTAAGTCCCAGGCTGCCCTTCACCAGGGCCCCTGATGGTGGGGATGGACTTGACGCAGCCAGGAACCAGGTCGCAGCCCCCGAGACACCTCAGTTGTGGTAATGGCCGCTACCAATGGCGTGTAGCTGGAGGAAAAGACAATAGAGTAGTCAGGCAGGCCGGGTCGACAACAACGGGACAAAACGGTACAGGACAGCAGACGAGAATCACAGGTCACGAGCCGGGTTCAGCAACAGAGGGTCAGATCAAAGGAGAACACAAAGAATAGTCGAGTCACAAGCCGAGTCAGATTCCAGGAGAGTCACGAGAGTCAGAACAGAGTTATAGCAACACAAAGTCACAAGACACAAGTGCAAAGAGCATGTGCGGACCACAGGCTTATATGTAATCAGCCACACCCCTCTGGGGGATGGACCTCAGAGACCTGAAGGCATAAAATATTCCCACCATGCTCAGCAGAAATCCAAGATGGATGCCAGCACATGGAGTAACATAACCTCTGGGAAAAGGTAGGACCTTGACAGTACCTCCTCCTCAAGGGCCCCTCCCCCTCCACGGCTCAACAAAAGGTTTCTGAGGAAAGCGGGTATGAAAAGCGCGGAGGAGGGCATGAGCATGGACATCCGCGGAAGGAACCCAGGAACGCTCCTCGGGACCATAACCGCGCCAATGAACCAGGAACTGTAATCGACCGCTCACCAATCGAGAGTCCAGGATCCGGCTCACCTCATACTCCTCATGACCGTCAACCCGGATGGGACGGGGCCAAGGCAGAGAGGTAGTGAAGCGATTGCAGATCAGAGGTTTCAACAGGGATACATGAAAGATATTGGAGATCCGCATCCCAGGAGGAAGGGCAAGGGCATAGGCCACCGGATTCACCTTGCGGAGAAGGCAAAAAGGACCAACAAAACGGGGAGCTAGTTTGGGTGTGGGCACCCGAAGATTGAGGTTGCGAGTAGACAACCACACCCGATCGCCGACCTGGTATGAAGGAGCGGGCAACCGTCTGCGATCAGCCTGGAACTTCTGGCGCTGAGCTGAGTCCCTCAAGGCCCTCTGGATCTGCCCCCATGAAGAACGCAGGGCAGCAAGATGGTTCTCCACAGCCGGAATGTCCTGTGGTGAGAACCTCTCAGGTAATACCGTGGGTTGGAACCCATAGTTGGCTATGAAGGGAGACATCCCGGAGGAGGAGTTGACCGCCGAGTTCCTGGCAAACTCTGCCCAAGGCAGGAGATCGGCCCAATCGTCCTGATGGTCCGAGATATAACACCGAAGGAATTGTTCTAAGGCCTGGTTGGAACGCTCCGCAGCCCCATTGGACTGCGGGTGGTAGGCTGAAGAAAAGGAGAGACTAATACCCAACTGGGAGCAGAAGGCGCGCCAGAATCTGGACACGAACTGACTCCCGCGGTCCAAGACAATTGCCTTGGGCAACGCATGCAGGCGAAAAATCTCCCTGGAAAAGATCGTGGCCAGTTCTTGCGCTGTTGGTAATACAATGGAATACAATGGCACATCTTGGAAAAGCGATCGACGACCATGAGAATGACCGTATGTCCCCGAGACACTGGGAGGTCTACAATAAAGTCCATACCCAGGTGTGACCAAGGACGCTCCCCATTGGAAATGGGTTGCAGGAGACACAATGGGAGATGCCGTGGAGACTTATTCTGGGCACAGATCGAACATGCCGCTACATAAGAGGCAATGTCGGCACAGAGAGTTGGCCACCAGAATAAACGAGAGACGACCCAGCACAACTGGTTCCTCCCCGGATGCCCGGCAGTTTTGGAGTTATGGTAAGTACGCAGCAGGCGGGTGCGCAATCCCTCGGGTACGAAACATCTACCCTCCGGCCTCTCGGAAGGAGCGTCAGTTTGAGCTGCCAAAATCTGCTCCCCAAGAGGAGAAGTCAGACTGGTGCGAATGGCAGCCAGGATCTGATCTGGAGGTATAACCGAGGTTGGCTCAGAGTTCTCCCTGGACAACTCAGAGTATTGCTGTGATAACGCATCAGCTCTGACATTCTTGGAACCAGGCAAATAGGAAACCACATAGTTGAAGCGTGACAAGAACAGAGCCCATCTGGCCTGGAGGGGTGTCAATCTCTTGGCCTCCGAAAGATAAGTCAGGTTCTTGTGATCGGTAAGAATGAGGACCGGAACCGCGGAACCCTCGAGCAGGTGCCTCCATTCCTTGAGAGCCAGAATGATGGCCAACAACTCCCTATCTCCAATCTGCAGAGGAAAGCTTCCTGGAGTAGAATCCGCAGGGAAGTAGGGGTCCATCGGGCAACTGACACTGAGACAGGAGACAGGAGAGCCCCTACTCCCATCTTGGAAGCATCAACCTCGAGGACGAATGGCAACCCAGGATTGGGATGAGAAAGAATCGGAGCTGAAGCGAAGGCGGATTTCAGAGCCTCGAAAGCTACGATGGCCTCGGATGGCCACTCGTGAGGGTTACTCCCCTTCTTGGTTAGATCAGAGAGAGGCTTTGCCAACGTGGAGAAGTTCCTGATGAACTTCCGATAGTAGTTGGCAAAACCCAGAAAGCGCTGAATGGGCTGAAGACCATTGGGACGAGGCCACTACAGAACCGCCGCAACCTTCTGAGGGTCCATGCAGAATCCCTCCGCGGAAATGATGTAGCCCAAAAAGGCAACTTGGGATCGATGGAACTCGCACTTCTCGAGTTTACAAAAGAGTTTGTTCTCACGTAATCGTTGCAGCACCCGCTTAACATCCTGGATATGGGACTCCATGGAGGTAGAGTAAACCAGGATGTCATCCAGGTAAACCACCACGCCCTGCTGCAACAAGTCACGAAGGACATCGTTTATGAATTCCTGTAAAACCGCGAGCGCGTTACACAACCCAAAGGGCATCACCAGGTATTCATAGTGCCCGGTTCTGGTGTTAAACGCGGTCTTCCGCTCATCCCCCTGTTTGATCTGTACGAGGTTGTCAGGGATCCCGGGCTCGCGGCGGTGCATGCATGCGCAGAGCGCTGGGTCCTCGGCGATCGCGGCGGCGGCCGCGCATGCGCACTAGCGATCGCGGCCGCACCAATGGAAGAACAGGGCGCTCTATTTAAACGGCCCTGTGCATATCCAAGTTGCCGCAAGGTCTTGTTTCCTGTCCTGTAAGTACGTTTCCTTGTTGCCAAACTCTGCCTGTTCTGTTTTACGCTGACCTTCTCCTGCTCTGACCCCGGCTCGTTCCTGACCATCCTTCTGCCTGACCCTCGGTACCACGTTGCCCGCTACCTGCTGAACCTGGCTTGTGACCCCGACCATTCTCCGCCTACTCCCCCTGTACCACGCTGCCCGCACAATACCGAACCGGCTAGTCTGACCTCGCCTACTCCTGACAGTCGCCCATCCATCCTGCTCGGATCGGGATCTGTCATCCCATCCATCCCGCTCAGATCGGGATCTGTCATCCCATCCATCCCGCTCGGATCGGGATCTGTCATCCCCTTCACAGCAGGCTCAACCCGGGCACATACCCTCAGCGGGACCCCTCTGCCACTGCCGGGGGTGCCCAGGAACGCGACCTGGTTTCAGTCTTGCACCAAGTCCATCCCCACCATCAGGGGCCCTGGTGAAAAGGCAGACTGGGACTTAGACTCCACGTCCTGGGAGACCCCGTGCCGTGGACCACTAGAGATCCCGTTGGGCGGAGCCTGACAGTACCTTGCGGCCATGACTGAGCCTGGAAGGGGAACTTCCCCTCTGGATGACATCTGCCAACAGATGGAGACTAGAGATGAGCGAATTATTCAAAAATTCGATTCGGCTGATTCGCCGAATTCGCGGAATAAATTTGATTCGATGCGAATATATTCGCTGCGAATTTAACTTATAAAAAGGGTGTTTCTAGGCTTCAGAGAGCCTTTATATTAGTGCAGAACACTGTACCTTTAATTTAAATGCCCTTGGAGTCTGCTGGGGAAGAGAAATAATACTGTCAGTCAGTATGATATGCAGATGAGTGCCGTCGATCTTAGAATCACCGCACACTTCACTCATTTGGGCAGTCACGGGGCCAAAACCAGAGTGTGGAGCCACAGTGTGGCGGTGGAGGCAGCAGCAATGGGAGGCCATACAGCACCCTATGACAAAATGGAACCCACCAGCAGTGTGAGGAGACCTGAAAGTGGCACATGGCAGAGTGTGGCGATGGAGACAGCAGCAATGGGAGGCCGTACAGGGACCCATGACACACTCTGGACCTGGCAGCAGCATGAGGAGGCGGTACAGGGGCCCATGACAGATTACGGGCCTGGCAGCAGCATGAGGAGTCGGTACGGGGGCCCATGGCAGATTACGGGCCTGGCAGCAGCAATGGGAGGCCATACAGCACCCTATGACAAAATGGAACCCACCAGCAGTGTGAGGAGACCTGAAAGTGGCACATGGCAGAGTGTGGCGATGGAGACAGCAGCAATGGGAGGCCGTACAGGGACCCATGACACACTCTGGACCTGGCAGCAGCATGAGGAGGCGGTACAGGGGCCCATGACAGATTACGGGCCTGGCAGCAGCATGAGGAGTCGGTACGGGGGCCCATGGCAGATTACGGGCCTGGCAGCAGCAATGGGAGGCCATACAGCACCCTATGACAAAATGGAACCCACCAGCAGTGTGAGGAGACCTGAAAGTGGCACATGGCAGAGTGTGGCGATGGAGACAGCAGCAATGGGAGGCCGTACAGGGACCCATGACACACTCTGGACCTGGCAGCAGCATGGGGAGGCGGTACAGGGGCCCATGACAGATTACGGGCCTGGCAGCAGCATGAGGAGTCGGTACGGGGGCCCATGGCAGATTACGGGCCTGGCAGCAGCATGAGGAGGCTGTACAGGGGCCCATGGCAGAGTGGCGGAGCGTAAGCAGCTAAAATTGAAGGCCATACAGAGGCCTATGTTAAAAAGTCCCCCCAGCAGCAGCGTGGGGAGACGACTAATAGTCGTCTCCCCACGCTGCTGCTGGGGGGACTTTTTAACATAGGCCTCTGTATGGCCTTCAATTTAAGCTGCTTACGCTTCGCCACTCTCCCATGGGCCCCTGTACCGCCCCCTCTTGCTGCTGCCAGGTCCAGAGTGTGTCATGGGTCCCTGTACGGCCTCCCATTGCTGCTGACTTCATCGCCAGACTCTGCCATGTGCCACTTTCAGGTCTCCTTACACTGTTGGTGGGTTCCATTTTGTGATAGGGTGCTGTATGGCCTTCCATTGCTGCTGCCTCCACCGCCACCCTGCGCCATGTGCCTCTGTCGTCTGCTCACGCTGCTGACGGCTTCCGCTTTTTAACCGAGGCCTGTGTTTGGCTTCCGAATACTGCTGCATCCACCGCCACCCTGCGCCATGTGCCTCTGTCGTCTGCTCACGCTGCTGACGGCTTCCGCTTTTTAACCTAGGCCTGTGTATGGCTTCAGAATAATGCTGCCTACACCGCCACCCTGCGCCATGTGCCTCTGTCGTCTGCTCACGCTGCTGCCAGGTCCATACTGATTCATGGCCCCCTGTACCGGCTCCTCATGAACGTGGTTCAGCGGGTTTGCATCACTTAATGGCAAATCGTTGACAAACGCTGGGACGTTCAGTGTTGTGCGCATTAAGCCAGACACCAAAGGGCAGCACAGACCTGTTATTACTCGCTCAAGCATGGCTGAACAAAACCAGTCTCTACCACAAATTGGACCCAGACCTGCCCAGGGTCTCGTAAGTAGATTGCACGGAGGAGTAGAGTTCGTTATTGGAATTAACTGTGAGGGACTTTTAAACCTAGGCCTGTGTATGGCCTTCAATTGAAGCTGCTTCTGCTCCGCCACTCTGCCATTGGACTCTTGATAGTCGACGACTATCAAGAGTCCAATGGCAGAGTGGCGGAGCAGAAGCAGCTTCAATTGAAGGCCATACACAGGCCTAGGTTTAAAAGTCCCTCACAGTTAATTCCAATAACGAACTCTACTCCTCCGTGCAATCTACTTACGAGACCCTGGGCAGGTCTGGGTCCAATTTGTGGTAGAGACTGGTTTTGTTCAGCCATGCTTGAGTGAGTAATAACAGGTCTGTGCTGCCCTTTGGTGTCTGGCTTAATGCGCACAACACTGAACGTCCCAGCGTTTGTCAACGATTTGCCGTTAAGTGATGCAAACCCGCTGAACCACGTTCATAAGGAGCCGGTACAGGGGGCCATGAATCAGTATGGACCTGGCAGCAGCGTGAGCAGACGACAGAGGCACATGGCGCAGGGTGGCGGTGTAGGCAGCATTATTCTGAAGCCATACACAGGCCTAGGTTAAAAAGCGGAAGCCGTCAGCAGCGTGAGCAGACGACAGAGACACATGGCGCAGGGTGGCGGTGGATGCAGCAGTATTCGGAAGCCAAACACAGGCCTCGGTTAAAAAGCGGAAGCCGTCAGCAGCGTGAGCAGACGACAGAGGCACATGGCGCAGGGTGGCGGTGGAGGCAGCAGCAATGGAAGGCCATACAGCACCCTATCACAAAATGGAACCCACCAACAGTGTAAGGAGACCTGAAAGTGGCACATGGCAGAGTCTGGCGATGAAGTCAGCAGCAATGGGAGGCCGTACAGGGACCCATGACACACTCTGGACCTGGCAGCAGCAAGAGGAGGCGGTACAGGGGCCCATGGGAGAGTGGCGAAGCGTAAGCAGCTTAAATTGAAGGCCATACAGAGGCCTATGTTAAAAATAATAACATGTTTGGGGCATGATTCATGGCGGATTTAGTCAGTTGTGTCAGGAACTGGTGGTTTGAAATCCAGACTAATCCACGCCTGATTCATTTTCACAAACGTGAGTCTCTCCACACTTTGGGTGGACAGTCGTGTCCTCCGCGGAGTTACAATACCTCCTGCCGCACTAAACACGCGCTCCGATGCCACGCTACTGGCCGGGCATGACAGCCTTTCAAGGGCAAATTCAGCTAGTTGGGGCCAAAGGTCAAGTTTCGTTGCCCAGTAGTCAAGGGGATTGTCTACCTCGGTTGGCAGGGTGCTGTCCAAGTAGGCCCGAGCCTGTTGTTTGAGGTCCTGCTCCAGGTCCACCTGATGCTGCTGCGGCTGGTTAGTAGTTTCCTCACTGCGCTGGTGAAGAAAGCTACTCATCATCGACTGCAGACTGAGGCAGCCGCTGCTGGTGGAGCTGCCACTGCTCCTACCACCCCACCCCTCCCCTGCTGCCATGGCAGCGGAACGCGAGCGCACAGGGCCCACAGTGTCTGAGGATGGACGTTGGCGCAGAAAGGCAGAGACCAACTGACTACATAGGTGGTTTTTATAGTACTTTATCTTGGCCTCCCTCTCAGCAGGTGTGAAAAAGGCCACCATTTTTGAACGGTAGCGAGGGTCCAACAAGGTGGACAGCCAAAAGTCATCCCTCTGTCTGATGGTTATTATTCGGCTGTCGCTACGCAAGCAACCGAGCATGCTATGGGCCATTTGTGCCAAGGAATGCGAGGGACTCTCTGCCTCCATCTCCACAGCATACTGCCACGGTGCGTCTGGGTCCTCTGTCTCCTCCTCCTCCTCTACCAGATGCTCCTGCTCCTCCACTCCTGTCCGCTGAGTGGAAAAACCACCCATTTCACTCAATAATTCCGGGGGCACCAATGTCCTCCTCTACCTCCTCCTCTTCTTCCTGTCCTGCCCCCACAGGGGTCATGTGGTGTTGAGATCTGTGCGCCACGTCTACCGCACCCTGACCAGCCATTGTTAACAGCATTTGTTCCAGGACGTGCAACAGAGGAATGACGTCGTTCATCCCATAGTCCTGCCGACTCACGAATAGCGTGGCCTCCTCAAAGGGCCTGAGCAAGCGGCAGGTGTCACGCATGAGCTGCCAATGGCTGACATCTAAGTTACACAGGGGAGTATCTTTATCCGCTTGTAACATCAGGAAATCGGTGATGGCCTTTCGCTGTTCGTAAAGGCGGTCTAACATATGTAGGGTTGAATTCCACCTTGTTGCAACGTCGCAGATCAGGCGATGCTGTGGAATTCCGTTCTGCCGCTGCAGCTCAAGGAGGGTGTGCTTTGCGGTGTAGGAATGGCTGAAATGCATGCAAAGTTTACGTGACATTTTAAGGATGTCTTGCAGTGGGATGGTGGATTTTAGGAACCGCTTGACAACCAGATTGAACACGTGAGCCATGCATGGCGCATGGCACAACCTTCCTTGACGCAGAGCAGACACCATGTTCTTTCCGTTGTCGGTCAACATGGTTCCGATTTTCAGTTTGCGCGGAGACAGCCATCTGTCGATTTCTCTGTTCATTACACTCAGAAGTTCCTCCCCTGTGTGACTACGTTCGCCAAGGCATACCAGGTGCAGCACAGCGTGACACCGTTGCGCCCTGCACATGTGATATGCCGGTCGGGTAATGGGACTTGGCACGGGGGTGGCGGCTGAGGACACGGCGGAAGAAGAGGTGGTAGAGGCGGACATCTTTGCTGGACCAAGGACGTGCAAACGTGGAGGCAAAAGCGGCGTGACCTGTCCAAGTTGCTGGTGCGGCTGTGCCGGCACCACGTTCACCCAGTGGGCCGTAAATGACATGTACTGTCCCTGACCGTAGTTACAGCTCCACACGTCGGCGCTGCCGTGCACTTTGGCAGAGACCGACATGCTAAAAGACTGGCCCACCATCTCTTCTACATGTGAATGCAGGGCTGGCACTGCCTTTTTGGCGAAGAAATGCCGGCTTGGCACTCTCCACCGCGGCTCGGCACAAGCCATCATTTCTCGGAAAGGTGCTGAGTCCACCACTTGGAAAGGGAGGGACTGCAGCACCAGCAACTTGGACAGGAGGACGTTCAGCTTCTGCACCGTCGGGTGCGTGCTTGCAAACTGTTGTCTCTTGGAAACGGATTCCAAGAAAGACTGCTGACGGAATCCGTGAAGAGGAGTAGCAGGAGAAGGAGCATCTGAACGAGCGGAAGATGCCAACGAGCGACAACTCCCCTCAGCAGAGGTGTTGGAGCCTTGACTGGCTGATAGAGGGCGATTGACGTCGGGTGACGGAGCAAGTAACGGAGCAGGTGATGGAGCGGGGGCTGGGGCAGGCAGAACCGCCGTATCTTTATCACGGTTTTCCCAGGCCACCGAATGGCGACGCTGCATATGCTGACGCAACGCTGTAGTCCCAACATGGGCCCCCTGGCCACGCTTGACTTTCTGGCCACATAGTCGACATACGGCTACGTTTACTTCCTCGGGCGGCTTGACAAAAAATTGCCACACCGCCGAGTAGGAAACTTTGCCCCCGATACTCCTCACTGGCTGACTGCTACTTCCTCCATTCACACCGGCACCACTACTGGCCGTGGTGGTAGGCTGCAGTGGAGCTGGTGCTGTACTCCGTGGCCGTTTGCCTCCACTGACACTGCTGCGACCCTGCTGCCTCCTGGGCAACCCACCGACTGTTTTGCTCGCTGCCAAGCTGGCACCCTCTTCTCCTGATGATGCGGAAGCAATAGCCTGATGACGACGAGGCTGCCAAGTGCGATCAGCCTCATCATCATCAATTAGGGTCTCCGCCTCACTACTAGCCCCCTCGGCTGCGTGTGGGTCAGGAGACAGACCTGTCTCTAGACCGGCTACCGAGCCACTCTCCTCGCCAGTACTTCTTCGCCTGGCTGCTGAAGAGGCGGATGTCTCCCCCCGTTCCTGACCGCCCTCTGTTAGCTCTTCCTCACTGTACAGTAGGGCTGAGCCCACAGCATGCGATACTTCACTTGGTGAGGGAACACCAAAGGACAGGGGCAGGTAGAGGACACGTGATTTCAGTGGGCTTGCTCCCGAGCCATGCCAACTAACGGTTGTGTCTGACGTACCCACCGACCGTTGGCTGTAGGTGTCAGAGGTGACCTGGGAAGAGGAAGACGACCGAGCCAACCAATCGATGACGGCAGGGTTGTCGGTGGAGACAGGACCGCTGGATGACACCGGGAGCACTGGCCTCTGGCTGCGACTAGTGCTGCCTCGACCCCTTCCTCTGCTGCCACGTCTGCTCGCTCCTGAAACATTGCCTCCTCTGCCACTCCTCTGCGTGTTGTCTGACATACTCTTTAATTCAATAGTGGTTGTGAAGCAGAAAGTAACGATTCTGTGTCCCTGAGTAACAATTCTGTGTCCCTGAGTAACGATTCTGTGTCCCTGAGTAACGATTCTGTGTCCCCGAGTAACGATTCTGTGTCCCCGAGTAACAATTCTGTGTCCCCGAGTAACAATTCTGTGTCCCCGAGTAACAATTCTGTGTCCCTCAGTAACGATTCTGTGTCCCTGAGTAACAATTCTGTGTCCCTGAGTAACAATTCTGTGTCCCTGAGTAACGATTCTGTGTCCCTGAGTAACAATTCTGTGTCCCTGAGTAACAATTCTGTGTCTGTCCCTGAGTAACGATTCTGTGTCCCTGAGTAACAATTCTGTGTCCCTGAGTAACGATTCTGTGTCCCTGAGTAACAATTCTGTGTCCCTCAGTAACAATTCTGTCCCTCAGTAACGATTCTGTGTCCCTGAGTAACGATTCTGTGTCCCTGAGTAACAATTCTGTGTCCCTGAGTAACGATTCTGTGTCCCTGAGTAACGATTCTGTGTCCCTCAGTAACGATTCTGTGTCCCTGAGTAACGATTCTGTGTCCCTCAGTAACGATTCTGTGTCCCTCAGTAACGATTCTGTGTCCCTGAGTAACGATTCTGTGTCCCTGAGTAACAATTCTGTGTCCCTGAGTAACGATTCTGTGTCCCTGAGTAACGATTCTGTGTCCCTCAGTAACGATTCTGTGTCCCTGAGTAACGATTCTGTGTCCCTCAGTAACAATTCTGTGTCCCTGAGTAACGATTCTGTGTCCCTGAGTAACAATTCTGTGTCCCTGAGTAACAATTCTGTGTCCCTGAGTAACAATTCTGTGTCCCTCAGTAACGATTCTGTGTCCCTCAGTAACGATTCTGTGTCCCTGAGTAACAATTCTGTGTCCCTGAGTAACAATTCTGTGTCCCTGAGTAACAATTCTGTGGCCCTAAAGTCTCTGTGGCCCTAACTCTGTCCCTAATACAGACAGGTCTGTCTCTCTTGAATGACCGGAGGCTAATGGAGAATTCTAAGATGGCCGCGATTTATAGCTCCACCATTACACAGTGCTGGCTGGCTGGCTGCTGATTGGCTAATGCGATCACATGTCATGAATGAATGCATTATGGGTCAGCGCGCCTTGTCTGCGCGCCTTCCCAGAGATCCCCGCTCCGTCGCCACACATGTCGCCGCCATTTTTGGAAAAATTCGATTCGTGCATCCGAAGTTTGCTAATTTTCGGATTCGGCGCGAATCGAATTTTTCCTAATCTTCGAAACGAATTCCACTTCGTCATGTTCGATTCGCTCATCTCTAATGGAGACCCTTACACTGGGAATTAGGGGCCTACAGGAGGGTTATACGGAATTGGACAGTCGCATGCAGACCTTAGCTACATCTACCAGGGGGTCTGGGGAACTCACTAGGGAGACACCGGGGTTGTTACCCGCACCAGAACCCCGTGTCCCCACACCAGAACGTTTTTCTGGAGACCGAAGTAGATTCAGGGCCTTTCGTAACTCCTGTCAGCTATACTTTGACCTCCAGCCTCGGACCTTTTTCTCCGAATCGGTGAGGGTGGGGTTCATCATTTCCCTACTACAGGGGGGACCCCAAGACTGGGCCCACTGGCTCCGAGAGAATCGAGACCCACTGTTGAAGTCAGTGCCAGTATTTTTTGAGGCTATGGCCCTCTTGTATGACGACCCGCTGCGGACCGCAACGGCCCTATATACACTCAGGCAGGGTCACCGGACAGTGGAGGACTATGCCGCCGAATTCAGGCGTTGGCGTAGTGACAGCCAATGGAACGAGGCGGCTCTGCACCACCAGTTCCGCGTAGGGTTAGCTGAATCCCTGAAGGACGAATTGGCCCGAATAGACATACCTAGCACTTTGGAGGCCTTAATAGCTTTGACTATTCAAATTGACCACCGGTTGCAGGAGCGCAGGCAGGAAAGGTGCAACCAAGGACAAGGACCAACTGGAACACCCCCTCAGGCTTCAACCCAGTTGCAGGCGGCAAGTCAGAATCAGGATGCTATGGATACACCCATCGGGAAGGATACGGCCGACACTTACACCTGAGGAACGCCAGAGGTGTCTTACCAACCATCTCTGCCTCTACTGTGGGGGAGCAGGCCATGTGGTACGTACCTGTCCAGCCAAGAGGGGTAAGTGTTCCGCTGTTTTCTCTACGGTCACTTCTAACAGTGTGGGCAACACTAGTTATCTAGCGGTACCTGTGTCACTTCAGCTGCCAGGGAGAACAGTGGTGACCACGGCAATTGTGGATTCTGGGGCGTGTAGTTGCTTCATAGATTTAGACTTTGCAGTTCAGCAACAAATCCCCCTACAAACTAAGGAGGTGGGATTGAATATTTTTCTAGCAGATGGATCACGTATTAAGTCAGGGGTGGTGGACCACGAGACCCCACCTATCCGTACTACCGTATCGACCCATCATGAAGAACTCCTTCGGTTGGACGCCATAGCATCCCCATTATTTCCAATTATTTTGGGGCTCCCGTGGTTATGAGCCCATAATCCCCAGGTGGATTAGAAGGCGGGTTCCATCCAGTTCCTCTCCACATACTGCCAGCAGCATTGCCTCCCTAAGATCTCCCCGATTCCGCCGACTTTGTTGTGTCTAGAGACAGATGCGGAGCTGGCGCAAGTCATTCCTTCAGCCTACCATAGTTTTCTGGATGTATTTAGCAAGCGGGGGCGGACACTCTCCCCCCGCACCGAGCTTATGACTGCCCAATTGATCTCCTCCCAGGGTCGGAAATCCCATTTGGGCGGATATTCCCCTTATCCGAACGGGAGTTAGGGGTACTAAAGGAATATATCGATGAAAACCTCCATAAGGGGTTTATTAGACCCTCCACGTCACCAGCCAGGGCGGGCATTTTCTTTGTGGAAAAAAAGGACAAGTCCCTCCGGCCCTGCGTAGATTACCGGGACTTGAATAAAGTCACAGTAAAGAACCGTTACCCGCTACCACTAGTCCCCGAACTTTTTCAGAGGCTGAAGTCAGCATCTGTCTTCACTAAACTAGACTTGAGAGGTGCCTATAATTTAGTTCGTATCAGAGAGGGGGACGAGTGGAAGACAGCATTCCGTACCATATTCGGACACTTTGAATATTTGGTTATGCCCTTCGGCCTATGCAACGCCCCTGCCACCTTCCAGCATTTCATAAACGATGTGTTCAGGGACTACCTGGATATCTTCGTCATCGTATACCTAGACGATATCCTTATCTTTTCCCCAACCTTGGAGGACCATAGAGGTCACGTGAGGCGCGTGTTAGAACGGCTCCGCCAACACTGCTTATATGCCAAGGCAGACAAGTGCTGCTTTGAACAGAGTAGTATTTCGTTTCTGGGTCTAACCATCTCTCCCACGGGAATAGCCATGGATCCCCAAAAGGTTTCAGCCATCTTAGATTGGCCAGCCCCCACCGATAAGAAAGCGGTCCAACGCTTTATCGGCTTTGCGAACTTTTACAGAATGTTCATTAAGAACTTTTTGGGCCTAGTGTCCCCTATCACCCAGCTGACCAGGCAGGGGGCTCGCTTCCAGTGGACACCTGAGGCACAGAGGGCTTTCGAAGCCTTAAAGGAATTGTTTACGGCAGCCCCTATTTTGAGCCACCCTGATTCGTCCTTGCCATATATCTTGGAGGTGGACGCATCCGAGAATGCGGTCGGGGCGATCCTGTCCCAGAGGAAGGGCATCAAAGAGCTTATGCACCCGGTGGCTTTCTTCTCCAGGAAACTAACTCCTGCTGAAAGGAATTATGATATCGGGGATCGGGAACTCTTGGCGATCAAGGTGGCACTAGAGGAATGGAGATACTTGTTAGAGGGGGCGGTACACCCAATATTGATTTTCACGGATCATAAGAACCTAGAATATCTGAGGACAGCTAAACGTCTGAGGCCACGTCAAGCCAGGTGGGCGCTGTTCTTTTCACGGTTCTTTTTCCATATAACCTATAGGCCGGGGTCTAAGAACACAAAACCAGACGCGCTCTCCCGCATGTTTGGGGATCCGGAAGAGAGTCCCAAGCCAGACACTATCCTCTCCCCAGGAAATTTCCTAGTCCTCCAATCGGAGCTCCATTCTAAACTGCAGACCGCGTCCGTAGGGATGCAAGGTCCACCCGGCATCCCCTTACTAAATAGGGAGGGACTTCTCTGGAAGGAGGATCAGATTGTGGTCCCTGACGTAGTATTAGGATACTGCCACGATCACCCGCTGGCCGGGCACTTTGGGGTACGTAAGACCTTGGAGCTGCTGCAGCGTACTTTCTGGTGGCCTAATATGGCCAGAGAGTGCGAAACCTACATAAAGACCTGTCCCGTTTGTCAGAGAAACAAACCCACTAGGAATAAAGCTTGGGGTCTCTTGCGCCCATTACCCATACCCGACAGGCCATGGACCATGATTTCCATTGACTTTATCGTGGAACTTCCACCCTCTCAGGACCACACAGCAATCTTCGTGATTGTA
This sequence comes from Staurois parvus, assembly GCF_062004578.1. Classification (NCBI taxonomy): domain Eukaryota; kingdom Metazoa; phylum Chordata; class Amphibia; order Anura; family Ranidae; genus Staurois; species Staurois parvus. The sequence goes on along the minus strand of NW_028318569.1, from coordinate 262,821 downwards.
GACTGCCTGTCCAAGATGGCCCATTTTGTACCTCTAAAGGACACACCTACGGCCCTTGAGACAGCACGTGTGTTTATTAAGGAAGTGGTAAGACTCCACGGAATTCCAAGGGATATTGTATCTGACAGAGGGGTTCAGTTTACATCCAGGTTCTGGAAAGCTCTATGTGAAACCCTGGGAATTAAGTTATCGTTCTCCTCAGCTTACCACCCACAGACCAATGGCCAGACGGAGCGTACAAACCAGACCCTAGAGCAGTACCTCAGGTGCTATACCACCTTCCTCCAAGATGACTGGTTTACTCTCCTGCCGCTTGCGGAATTCGCATATAACAATGTGAGTCACTCTGCTACTAGACAGTCCCCGTTTTTCGCGAACTATGGGTTCCACCCTGTATTCCTGCCAGATCTGATCCCGGAGGTCGCAGTCCCAGCCACGCAGGATATGCTGACCTTTTTGTCAACCAATAGCAAGGTATTGCAGGAAGCAATGGCAAAGGCCCAGGGTGACAATAAGAGGGCATTTGATAGGAAAAGAAGAGGGTAATTAAGTTTGCGGCCAGAGGACCAGGTTTGGTTGTCCACCGCAAATTTAAAAATGTCCTGCCCTTCGAAGAAATTGGCTTCCAAATTCTTGGGGCCTTTTCGGATCAAACGTAAGATCAACGAGGTAGCATGCGAGCTGGCACTGCCCGAGTCTATGAAGGTTCATCCGGTCTTCCACGTGTCCCTGTTGAAACCAGCAACTCCAGACCCCTTCCCGGATCGTAAGTCTAAACCTCCGGAGGCAGTAGACGTGGATGGGGAGGAGGAATTTGAAGTTGAAGCTATCTTAGATTGTAGGAAAAGGGGAGGCCAAACTCAGTTTCTGGTTAAATGGAAGGGATATGGGGCGGAGGAAAATTCATGGGAGCCGGCCCAAAATGTGCACGCCCCAAGACTTGTGCGGGAATTTTTTCGGAGCCAGCCGTTAAGAGGGGTCGGTTGGGCATCCGGAGGTTGCCCGTAGGGGGGGGGGCAATGTCAGGGATCCCGGGCTCGCGGAGGTGCGCGCATGCGCAGAGCGCTGGATCCTCGGCGATCACGGCGGCCGCCGCGCATGCGCACTAGCGATCGCGGCCGCACCAATGGAAGAACAGGGCGCTCTATTTAAACGGCCCTGTGCATATCCAAGTTGCCGCAAGGTCTTGTTTCCTGTCCTGTAAGTACGTTTCCTTGTTGCCAAACTCTGCCTGTTCTGTTTTACGCTGACCTTCTCCTGCTCTGACCCCGGCTCGTTCCTGACCATCCTTCTGCCTGACCCTCGGTACCACGTTGCCCGCTACCTGCTGAACCTGGCTTGTGACACCGACCATTCTCCGCCTACTCCCCCTGTACCACGCTGCCCGCACAATACCGACCCGGCTAGTCTGACCTCGCCTACTCTGTCATCCCATCCATCCCGCTCAGATCGGGATCTGTCATCCCATCCATCCCTCTCGGATCAGGATCTGTCATCCCCTTCACAGCAGGCTCAACCCGGGCACATACCCTCAGCGGGACCCCTCTGGCACCGCCGGGGGTGCCCAGGAACGCGACCTGGATTCAGTCTTGCAGCAAGTCCATCCCCACCATCAGGGGCCCTGGTGAAAAGGCAGACTGGGACTTAGACTCCGCGTCCTGGGAGACCCCGTGCCGTGGACCACTAGAGATCCCGTTGGGCGGAGCCTGACAGAGGTTGTACGCCGCCCTAAGGTCGAGTTTGGTAAAGACTGTTGCTCCCTTAAGGCGGTCGAACAACTCAGAAATCAAAGGAATTGGGTAGGCATTCTTGATGGTGATCCGATTGAGACCCCTATAATCGATGCAAGGCCTCAATTCCCCACCTTTCTTCTTTACAAAAAAAAACCCTGCTCCTGCTGGAGAAGTAGACTTACGAATGTGCCCCCGAGAAAGCACATCCGTAACGTATTCCTCCATGGCCTTCTTCTCCGCCACCGAGAGAGGGTACACCCTGCCACGTGGAGTGGCACCGGGTTGCAAAGATAACACAGGTGCCAGTCGATTGGAAGGCCTCTGCAGGCGTTCCTTAAGTGAGGGTCTCTCCCTGAGCCTGGTGTCAATCAGGATCAGGAAAGAGATGAGCGCCTCCAACTCCCTAGGCCAGGGGTCTGCAACCTTTAAGACATAAAGAGCCACTTGGACCCGTTTCCGAAGGGAAAAAAAAAGACTGGGAGCCGCAAAACCATTGCAACATTTAAAACAAATCCAACACTGCATATATTGTTTCTTACCTTAATGCTATATACAGGATCGTGCAGTTAGCTGTCAATCTGAAGAAAAAAATAACTTTTCCACTTAACAATGTAAAATATATTTTTGCACATTAATAGCTAATTAAAATATTTAATTTATCTGGTTAATGGGATTTATTCTCCTGAACTTCAGTGCACAGTGTCTGCATATCAGGGCTGTAAGACGTCACCTTCATTTTCACACAGGCTTGCAAGCTGTCATCTGTGAGGCGTGATCGATGTTTGTTTTTAATATAGTTCATGTTGGAGAAGACCTGCTCACATACATATGTGGAGCCGAAGATCGACAGCACTCCAAATGCATACTTTTTCATGTTTATATAAGTGTTGGGGATAGCATTTCAGGTTTCGAATACAAGTTTGTCCTGTTTGGGAAGGTTTTTAATATCACTCCATTTATGATTCTGTGCCAGAATGGCCTTCTGCCGGGCAACATCCTCAAGAGTAGCGGTCAAGCATTTAAACTTGGACACCCATATATCTTTGTCGGCTATATCGGCCAATTCCAACTCAAGATCAGGTTGACTTACACCTGCAAATGCAGTCATATTCAATAGGGATGGATCGATCGCCAGGGGAATGACAGGGAAGGATAATGTGGTTTTTTCCTCTCTGAACTCACAGAATCGTTTCCCAAACGAACTTTGCATTGTGGTGATTGCAGACTTGAAATATTCCAAATTGATTGTATCATGACTTTGTTTGAACTCTCTCAAAGAGGGAAAGTGAGACAGTGTACCTCTCTGTAAATCTTTGATAAACACTGTCAACTTGCGCTCAAAAGCCAAAACCTCTTCCAGCATGTGCAGAGCTGTGCCTCCTTTCCCCTGAAGGGTTGTATTTAGCGTGTTTAGATGTGCTGTCATGTCTACCATAAAATGTAATTTTTCCAGCCACTCTGGCTGTTCCAGCTCAGCAAAGGTGAGCTCTTTGCTGGCCAGGAAGGTTTTTACTTCTTCTAAACATGTGACAAAGCGTTTTAGCACCTCGCCTCTGGACAGCCACCGAACCTTGTTGTGGAGCAGGAGGTCAGAATATATGCTTTCCACTTCATCCAATAACAAACGGAACTGGCGGTGGTTTAAACCCTTTGCCATTATCTTATTAACAATTTGAATGACCACATCCATCACTTTTGTGCATTCTGGCGGAAATGTTTGAGCACATAATGCCTCTTGGTGCAGGATGCAATGAAATGACAGCAGCGTTCTACCAAGCGCCTTCTGCAGTAGAGCCACAAAGCCCTTCTGTGCACCTCTCATACTCGGTGCCCCATCAGTAGCCACTGAGACCAGGTGTTTGGTGTTTATTTTTTTAGCAGTTAAAAAGTCCAGAACAGCCTTACAGATATCCTCACCTCTTGTTTGGTCTTTTAGTGGTATCAGCTCAATCAGTTCTTCCTGTGGCCCAAAAGAGTTCACATATCGACAGAACAGCGCTATTTGTCCAATATCACCTTTATCTTTGTACTCATCACAGGCGATGGAGTACGCCACAGCTGAATTAATGTCTTGAATTTGCTGTTTGCTAATGTTTTCTGCCATTTTTAGGGTTCTGTCTTTGACAGTCTTCGCAGAGAGTGGCATGTCTTTGATTTTCTGTCCAATTTCATTCTTGTTTTTGAAGTCCATGTATAGATGTTCCGAAATCTTAATGAATGTTTCTTTTATATACTCTCCATCTGTGAAGGGCTTCCCGTGCTTGACTATTTCCTGAGCGGCCACAAAACTAGCATATGTTGTGGAATTTGCAGACTTCACCCACTTCTTGAAATTATTTTTGCTCATATTAACCTTTCTCATAAGTTCTGCAACGGCTTTTCGTCTCTCATCTCCATCTGGATATTTTTCAGCAAAGGCTGTGTGTTTATTCTGGAAATGCCTTGCAACATTGGACTTTTTGTGGTTTGCTAATTTCTCACCACATATTAAGCATACTGGTAAACCAATCTCGTCAGTAGAGAATGCAAATGATTCTGTCCATGTATCATTAAACACTCTGTTTTCTTCAGAAATTTTTCTCTTCTTGCCTTTATCCATGGCTGACCTACCACGGGGTCCAAAACAGCGACGTAAGTAGAAATCACAGGGCCCATGCCAAAATTTGCTATGCCCACCCCCCTCAAGTTTCAGCCACCCCCTCCCCTCGTTTCCCTGCAACCTGTGTAAAAATTGTTCGATATGTCTGCCGCACTACCACTGTACCGCTAAAAATCGCAGATCACCGCCATTACTGGTAAAAAAAAGAATAAAAATGCCATAAATCAGCAGATGCGGCAATGTGTGCGCAAACAAATCAATGTACGCTTGCGATTTTTTTTTAACAAAAACAAGTAAAAAAATACATATCGGCCAAACTGATGAATACATTTTTTTAAATATTTTTTTGGATATGTATTATAGCAAACAATTATTTAAAAATGTTATTTTTTTCTAAATTGTCGCTCTTTTTTGGTTTATAGCGCAAAAAATAAAAACCGCAGAGGTGATCAAATACCACCAAAAAAAGCTCTATTTGTTTGAAAAAAAGGACGCCAATTTTGTTTGGGTACAACGTCGCACGATCACGCAATTGTTAGTTAAAGTGACGCAGCGACAAATCGCAAAAAGCGCTCTGGTCATGAAGGGGGTTTAAGGGCCCAGTAAGCAAAGGGTTAATCAGGGCCACAGTGTATCGTCATAATCACAATCATAGCCTTCGGTAAATATGAGGGCCCAATGTAATCCAAATTATAAATATATTATTATATTATTGTCACTTTTCTATTAATATTTTTTTAACCCCCCTCAGAACTACTTTTCATAGAAAACGTTAAATAAAACTTACCTTTTTTTGTTCTTCACTCCCGCGCAGTGCTGTGTTCTTCTTCACGCTCATTCAACGCTAGCTCACGCTGGTTTCGGCTCTGTCACTCCTCCCCCTCGCACACAGGAGGCCTGACGTCACCAGGCACTGTACTCATGGCGAGGCGGAGCTGAACCACGTTGAGTAGCTACGCCGTATAGTAATTCATCCCCCATAGTAATTCATCCCCCATAGTAATTCATCCCCCATATAGTAATTCATCCCCCATAGTAATTCATCCCCCATATAGTAATTCATCCCCCATATAGTAATTCATCCCCCATATAGTAATTCATCCCCCATAGTAATTCATCCCCCATATAGTAATTCATCCCCCATATAGTAATTCATCCCCCATAGTAATTCATCCCCCATAGTAATTCATCCCCCATATAGTAATTCATCCCCCATAGTAATTCATCCCCCATAGTAATTCATCCCCCACATAGTAATTCATCCCCCATATAGTAATTCATCCCCCATATAGTAATTCTTCCCCCATAGTAATTCATCCCCCATATAGTAATTCTTCCCCCATAGTAATTCATCCCCCATATAGTAATTCATCCCCCATATAGTAATTCATCCCCCATAGTAATTCATCCCCCACATAGTAATTCATCCCCCACAGTAATTCATCCCCCATATAGTAATTCATCCCCCATATAGTAATTCTTCCCCCATATAGTAATTCATCCCCCATAGTAATACATCCCCCATATAGTAATACATCCCCCATATAGTAATTCATCCCCCATAGTAATTCATCCCCCATATAGTAATTCTTCCCCCATAGTAATTCATCCCCCATATAGTAATTCTTCCCCCATAGTAATTCATCCCCCATATAGTAATTCTTCCCCCATAGTAATTCATCCCCCATATAGTAATTCTTCCCCCATAGTAATTCATCCCCCATATAGTAATTCATCCCCCCAAGTAATTCATCCCCCATAGTAATTCATCCCCCATATAGTAATTCATCCCCCATAGTAATTCATCCCCCACATAGTAATTCATCCCCCACATAGTAATTCATCCCCCACACAGTAATTCATCCCCCACATAGTAATTCATCCCCCATATTGTCTCAATTCACTTACCTTTGCTCCGCGCGTTCCTCTCGCTGTGTTCCCGCGCCATTCTGGTCTTCAGGGCGGACTGAGAGAGGAGTTCGTCACTCTGCCCCGCCTACATCCTGGCTGCCCCACCTACATCCTGACAGCCAATGTTCCACGCTCCGCGGGCCGGATTTTTGAGGAGGGAGGGGAGCGGGCGCCCGGCACACAGAAGAGCCGCATGTGGCTCGCGATCTGCGGCTTGCCGACCACCTGGTGGGCAGTGTGCTCCGGAGCCGCAGCAAAGATGAAAAAGAGCCGCATGCGGCTCTGGAGCCGCGGGTTGCCGACACCCGCCCTAGGCAGTTCCTTAGCTGCAATTTCCTCCTTCAATGTGTCAGAAAGACCACGGGAAAACGCAGCCACCAGAGCCTCATTGTTCCAACCCACCTCTGCCGCTAGGGTACGAAACTCTATGGCATACTCGGCCACGGTCCGTGAACCCTGATGCATGGTCATGAGCAGCTTGGCCGCCGAGGCGGAGCGAGCCGGTACGTCGAATACCCTACGGAAGGCATCGACAAAACCGGAGAAATCGTGAATCACCGGGTCATTCCTCTCCCATAAGGGATTTGCCCAGGCCAAGGCCTTGTCTGAGAGTAGTGATATTAGGAACCCCACCTTTGACCTCTCAGACGGAAAAGCGTGGGGTATTAGTTCAAAATAAATACCCACCTGGTTGAGGAACCCACGACACTGAGTCGGCTCACCCCCAAAGCGCTGTGGAAGAGGGGCAGAACCAGTCATACCTCTGGGCGCCGCCGATGCAGCAGCCGAGGTGGTGGGCGCAACCAGCGGAGTGGCAGTGGGAGCGACCACCGGAGTGACTAACGGCCTAATAGCACCAGGAGCAAGGTGCGCAGTGCGTGCAAGCAGAGTTTGCAACGCCTGAGCGAACTGATCCAACAGGTGATCCTGTTGATCGAGTCTAGCAACTAACGTTGGGAGCGAAGGCATACCTGCATCGTCAGGGTTCATGGCACTTGGGTAATGTCAGGGCAGGAGCTGAGGAACGGACAGGCAGGCCTAATAACCATGTAACGCACTGGCTGACGACAACCACCACCCACAGACCGAAGTCCCTCAGGGCGCGGAGTCTAAGTCCCAGGCTGCCCTTCACCAGGGCCCCTGATGGTGGGGATGGACTTGGAACGCAGCCAGGAACCAGGTCGCGGCCCCCGAGACACCTCAGTTGTGGTAATGGCCGCCGCCAATGGCGTGTAGCTGGAGGAAAAGACAATAGAGTAGTCAGGCAGGCCGGGCCGACAACAACGGGACAAAACGGTACAGGACAGCAGACGAGAATCACAGGTCACGAGCCGGGTTCAGCAACAGAGGGTCAGATCAAAGGAGAACACAAAGAATAGTCGAGTCACAAGCCGAGTCAGATTCCAGGAGAGTCACGAGAGTCAGATCAGAGTTATAGCAACACAAAGTCACAAGACACAAGTGCAAAGAGCATGTGCGGACCACAGGCTTATATGTAATCAGCCACACCTCTCTGGGGGATGGACCTCAGAGACCTGAAGGCATAAAAGATTCCCACCATGCTCAGCAGAAATCCAAGATGGATGCCAGCACATGGAGTAACATAACCTCTGGGAAAAGGTAGGACCTTGACACTCACATACTTTTTCCTCCCTGCACTGTGAATTTTTACATGTTATGTGCAATTAAACCATGGCAACATCTAATGTTTGTGTAGTATTATGTTCAGCAGACTGTGTTCTTCTATTGTTGTGACTTTCAGAGCACGTTTTATGCCCAATTCATGCAAAACTCCACATAATCCCAAGGGGTTCACATACTTTTTCTTGCAACTGTATGTCTGGGCTATGGGGTAGAGTAGCAAGACGGAAGCCTTTTCTTACGAAGAAAAACATCCAAGCCTGGATAAATTTAGCAAAAACACATCTGATGTCTCCCAAAAGCACGTGGGAAGATGTGTTATGGTCTGATGAAACCAAGGCTGAACTTTTTGGCCATAATTACAAAAGATATATTTGGCACAAAAACAACACTGCACATCATCAAAAGAACACCATACCGACAGTGAAGCATGGTGGTGGCAGCATCATGCTTTGGTGCTGTGTCAGGGAGCGAGGAGCCAGACACACAAGGAGGTGCAATTAAAGGTAGGTTTATTGTACAAAAACAAGACAGAGTCTAAGCAAGTCCAACAGCAACAGCGGATGACTTGGTAGGACAGAAGCCAGAAAGGATGGTCGCCAGAGCCGGGGTCAAAAGCCAGGAAAGGTGATCGCCAGAGGCGGGGTCAAAAGCCAGGAAGGATGGTTGCCAGAGCCGGGTTCAGAAGCCAGGAAGGATGGTCGCCAGAGCTGGGGTCAGAAGCTAGGAAGGAGTCTTGCCAAAGCCGAGTCGGTATCCAGGAGAACAAAGAGAACTAAACAGGAGCTTGCTGCTGTGCAACAGACAGGACACGAATGCAATGGACAGCTACAAACAGTAGACTTATATGTGATAAGCTGCCACTTCCTGGGGGAGGAGCCGCAGAGGCTGAAAGCATAAAGGATCCCACAATGCTCTGCAGACACCTAAGATGGATGCCAGCACATTGAGCAGCACAAGCCCTGAGGAAAGGTAGGACCTTGACAGGCTGTTTTTCTTCAGCTGGAACTGGGGCCTTAGTCAAGGTAGAGGGAATTATGAACAGTTTCAAATACCAGTCAATATTGGCACAAAACCTTCAGGCTTCTGCTAGAAAGCTGAACATGAAGAGGAATTTCATTTTCAGCATGACAACGACCCAAAGCATACATCCAAATCAACAAAGGAATGGCCTCACCAGATGAAGATGAAAGTTTTGGAATGGCCCAGCCAGAGCCCAGACCTGAGTCCGATCGAAAATCTGTGGGGCGATCTGAAGAATGCTGTGCACAGGAGATGCCCTCGCAATCTGACAGATTTGGAATGTTTTTGCAAGGAAGAGTGGGCAAATATTGCCAAGTCAAGATGTGCCATGCTGATATACTCATATTCAAAAGTACTGAGTGCTGGAATCAAATCAAAAGGTGCTTCAACAAAGTATTAGTTTAAGGGTGTGCACACTTATGCAACCATATTACTTAAATTTTTTATTTTTACTTCCCTCCACCTAAAGGATTTCAGTTTGTTGTTCAACTAAGTTGTACAGTTTATAGGTTACATTAAAGGTGGAAAAAGTTCTGCAATTATTTATCTGTCTCATTTTTTTACATCACAAAAACCTGACATTTTAACAGGGATGTGTAGACTTTTTATACCCACTGTATGCACTTAAAAAATAAAAACAGACACAGAATGGCAATACAAAAAATACAATTTATTGTTTAAACTTAATTTATGTAAGTTATGGTAAAGAAATTGAGTTTTATTATAAAACTACGAGGGAAATCAAACCGGGACTTTTAGTTTTATAGGTATAAAAATGGATGCTAGTGTGGTGGTACTACATGCAAGTTTGTCCTCTTACTGATAGGCGGAGCACATGTTGGGGGGGCAGTCCAGGGACCGTTAATCAAGATGGCAGACAACAGTGTTAGTGCATGCATGGCACAATATGTGGTGAAGATTCTTGTGAACGAAGGCATAAGACCTGCAGATATACATAAGACTACAAGCACAGTACAGTGATGCCTGATTTTATACATCTGTGGCCATGGAGGTGATTGGAACACCTGAATACAATGATTTGGAGGTGAGTCCCAATACGTTTGGCAACATAGTGTATATAAAACATTAAAATATGTCCTTATACGTACTGTTTAAAATCCAGTAATACAGTAATACAGTCTTGCCCTGCTCTGCACATACTCAGTTGCTCTCTATTTTTTAGGCACTGTACTGAATTTGTAGAGGCCAATCTGCTGACAGCCTAAAGCAGAGCTCGACAAATCCCAGGCACCAGGTCGCAATGATAACTAGAAATTGTGTCCTGGCACCAGGGCTCACACACATTTCCTTCCATACACTTCTATGGGAAGTTGCACCTCATCGACTTCAATGCGAAAACCCCTACCATAGACTCCTGTGGGAAAACGCCTCTCATAGACTCCTATGGGAAAATGCCTCCCATAGACTTCAATGCGAAAACCCCTACCATAGACTTCAATGCGAAAACACCTCCCATAGACTTCAATGCAAAAACTTACGAGTCTGGAATGCACCACCACAAACTCCAACTTTTTATAATGGCACTCAAACATCTGTGTGAACACCTCATTAGGAACACAAAATATCTAGCCTGTTATGCAAAAAGAATCCAGAACTGCATATGTGTGAACCAGGGAGGTTCCATTCACACCTAGGCAATTTGAGATTGCTGTGATCACTAAAACACAGGTTCCATTAATTTCAGTGGCGCCTAACATGTGGTTCGGTTTTGACGCAATTGTGGCGTGGCAAACCACATCGCATGAAGTCCCGGATGCTAACAACCCACGCTACTCTAAAAAAAGCAAAAAAAAACCTAGCTCCTAACTTTTTTTAGCTGCCTTCTAGATTCAGAGCAAATGTATCAAGCCCTGGCCTAAAGATTTACTGCTGCTCAAGGACTAGGGGCTTCAGCAAAATGGCAGTCTCCAGCAAGAAGAAACAGGAACAATGCTGGAGGCAATTTACAGCACACACTCATTTTGGTAAAATAAATATTAATGTGGAATGTATGTTTCTTGCTAAAGACTATTTGTATCAAGTTGTATGGGTAAAGTTTTGATTTAATTGGTTAAATAGACAAGCAGTCACCTGTCCATTCATGTTATTGAATAGCCTGCATCAGCTAAACATTTAGGTTGGTTCATAGCTAAAATGCTGTTGCATTTAGATGAAGTGTATGTAAAGGCCTCATTTTACGCATGTGCCATACGAAATTACATTACATTTATTTGCTTTTTTTAATAAAAAAGTTTTTGTTTTTTTTATTTAACATATGCAAGGAGTATCATAAAGTGCATGACTAAGAAAAGTATCTTGCACTTCATCTTTCACATGCACAGTAACAAGTAAAGTTTTAAAAATGGTGGTGTGGGAACAGGGAACCAGGCAGCACAGAGGCTGGACAAAAATAGGTAAATATGAATAAAAAGTCAAAAGGAGGTTGTTAACTGTACTTCCCTTGGTCCCTTCCCCCATACCTAACATGCCCGCCCTCTCCCAACCCCCATGTTTTTTTGTTTATCCTTCAGGTTGTCCTCAGTTGTCAGCCAGTTACGGGAGGTAGATTACAGACTCAGTCCAATTGTTATTCAATATTCTAATTATGGTCTGATGATGGCTCTGTTTTGTTTTTTCTTTTCTTTTTACTATTGTAATATTTAGAATGTCAAAAACCTATATTATTCAATAAAAACTATTATGGAAAAAAAAGTCAAAAGGATGTAGGCAAGTATGATTATCCACCCCCCCGGAAAAAGAAAAAAAACAAATGGCAGATTACAGAGTGGGGATTGTCCCCTTTAAAGTGGTTGTATGAGCTCAAGATTTTTTACCTTCTGTGTGCATCAGTGCCCCCAGCCCCCTCAATACTTACCTGAGCCCCATTGCGATCCAGCGATGTGCACAACAGTCTCAGTTGTCCTGGGTTTCTGCCTCCTCCTTGGTTGAGACAGCAAGCTGGAGCCTTTGGCCAGTCAGCCAATGAGGAGAGAGTGTAGTGGATTGTGGATGGTAAATGGTCTGTAAGTGACCTAGTCCAAAACATTTTGGCGCCCAACGTGGGGCCCGGGTTCTGAACACTGGACCAGCCGACCCAGAGTGGACGAGGGGGACCGTGGAGCATTTCAGACGCGGAGACTGATGACCTCCGAAAGCGGTAAGTGAATGTCTAATAATTCCTTACCTGCGTAGTCTGGAATTGCCCAGCGGGACTACTCACCCGTCTGGCTGTCCGTTGATCAGCAAAGTGACAGGTATACTTGCCCAGGGCTCCTTTGAACCCACCTGTCAGTGTAACGTCATCTACCAGTGTGATATGTCTTGTCTTTTGTGTTGTCTGTGTGTACCAGTGTGATTGGTTGGGTTGTTGTTGATGCGCCTGTGAGGGAGGGGAGAATTACGGCAAAATATTCCTCGTCAGGAGTGGACAGGATACACCCTGATTTGAGAGAGGGTGCCGGGAACTCGCAGTCGCAGTAATGGTGACACGAGGGAAAAAAACCACAGCCAGGGATTGGTCTTGTGGGGGAAAAAAAGAAAACTAAAAAAAAGGGAAAAAAAAACATTTTACTCCCGACAGGCGTGTCTGAAATACTATGTCATGATCACACTGTGTATGTGGATTAATGTTTGGTGTACACCACGAAAGTGTGGGGATTGGTGAAAGTAGTACAAGTAGTGGTACAGTGACAATCGTAGCTCCTGATATATTGGTTTACAGGGTTAATGTGCATTACTCTCAGTGGAGCTGAAAAATAGGGAAGTCTCTCTGAAGGAGAAGCAGGGGGGGGAAGTGCTGCGTGCTGTCCGTGGGTTCTGTTTAAACCATCTCACGACACAGCACTTTCAGAACAAGAGAGAGTGACGGCTTTGGGGACCACCTAAGGGTCCCCGGGGGGGGAAGTAAAACAAAATGGGACAGAAACTTATAAAGCCAGAGAACAGTTCGTTTGCTTGTGAACTGGTGGAGGGAGCTGTGTAAAGAGAAGAGAGGGCTTCTAATGAAGCATAACATGTTAAAGACAGCAGAAACTTGGTTTAATGTGGCCCGCACCCTACATCAGGAGGGGTGGGTGGAGCAAAAACTGAATCAGGACGGGGGAGTTGTATATGTATATTACAGGAAAGGAGATGCGCCCGCCAAGGCGCCGCCCCCCTATGATGATGGCCCGTCCTGGAGGTGCGAGGCATGTGGAAATACAGGAAGGCCCCACCCCGAGAGTCCAGATTTTTGCATACCGTGTAGTCAGAACCTCCGGATATGTAAGGGGTGTTCAGTTAAGAATCCGGGGTGGGAGGAGATTTGCAAGGGATGTGACCGGAAGCTGACTATGCAACATCCGATGCTTCCAACTCAGTCACCTCCATTTCCGCCTCCGGCCTTGCCCCTTCCGCCCTCTTCAAAGATGGCGACGCCCAGTAAAGCCACCAGAAGCCATGTTGACTCTGGGCTTAGTACACCGATACACCATACACACCTCATACCAGCTGCCCCCCTTTGCCCAGTGCTTACTGTCTCTGGCTCCCAACCACCTTCGGCCCTCCACACACCCCTAATGCCTGTAGTACCACCACCACCAAAACAAACAGAGGCTTCAGACCAAGTTGAACTGAAGACACCCACAGAATGGCCGGGCTGGAATTTTACAGTTGTGGTAACCCCTACCTCTCTGCCAGACAGAAGAGGATGGGCTCAAGAAAAGACAGTGGCTGCGGCAGTCCGCCAGGGTACCCGAGAGGATGATGCTGTTTCCATTTGTTCCCAACGGAATGATCCGTTCTCAGAAGGCCATGGTCCAGAAAGCAAACCACTCGTTCAACTTCCCCCAACCACACAACCCCATTGTCAAAAATTATCTATGTATGAGTCTGGAATGGGAGCAGACTCAGCACCTCATCCCTTTTTTTCCACTTACCACAATCCTGTCTATCGCCCCCAAGGATCTGAAGAAGACCATCCCCGCCCGGTGCCCAACCTACCTGATGCTCCTATCATGTATGTGGCCTTCACTCCATCCCAAGCCTCCGCACTAGTCACAACTCTCCCGGACCCGGAGAAACACCCGATGCCTTTTTACCGGCGCATAGCCCAGATCCACAAGACCTATTCCACAGCCTGGAGGGATTTGGTCAGTCTGTGTGAGATCAAGGCTGGAGATGCATATTGGCCTATAATGGAAAAGGACCTCACCAGAGTAAGGCCAAATGAGGACACCACGCAGACTGGCGAACCAGGCCACCACATTGAGGACATTACCCAAGACAAGAATGAGTCGGTGGAAAAGTTCCATAACAGACTAACACAGGTGTTTACAGACCTGGGATTCAGTGTCCATAACAAGGTACATACTCAAATGCTGGCCTCTGCATTTGTATCAGGACTAAAGGAGTCTGTTCGCAAGGGTTTGATAGTGGCAAAGGGTCTGGAGACCGCCCAGGTGGCCCGAAAGCCGACACCATTCATGTTGTCAGCTAGAGAGCAGGTCCCCAGAAGAAACCCACTTGTTTGTTTCAACTGTGAAAAACAAGGACATTTCAGAAGGGAATGCAGAGCTCCCAGACGTCCACGGCGACCCAATGCGTACAACTCAGGGTGGGAAGAGTCTGCAATGCCACCACCTGGCTGAACAGGGCTGCAAGGTTTCAAAGGACAAGTTACAGTGGTGCCAAACTTCTGTCATTTTCTTGGGACATTGCATTTCCCAAGCCACTCGTCACCTCACGCCGGATAGAGTACGGGCTATCCAGAATGTCCCAATACCTCAGGGACCAAAAACCCTACATGCTTTTCTAGGGTTGGTTTCCTATTGTCCTTCCTGGATCCTAGAAGCCTCCATTTTGATGCAATCCCTTTATGATGCCCTGAAATCTGAACCCTTTTTCCTGACAGAAGAAGCTGTACTTGATTTCCATCGCCTGAAAAAAGCCATCTCCACTGCACCTCCATTAGGTCTACCAGATTATGATGAGCCCTTCAAACTTTTTGTGGCTGAGAGACAGGGTCATGCAACAGGAGTTCTGGCACAACGCCATGGGGGTCGCCTCCGGCCTCTGGGTTATTACTCCTGCAGGCTAGACCCGGTTGCACGAGGTGGTCCCTCCTGTCTGAGGGCTGTTTTTGCTGCTCATCTTCTTCTGGATAAAACGGCAGATTTGGTCTTAGGACATACACTCACACTTCTGGCCCCCCATGACATTACCGCAATACTGAACCAAACCCAACCAAAACATCTATCTGCCGCCAGGCATCTGCGACTGCAAGGCTCCCTTCTTTTACCTGATCATGTCACCCTGGTCAGATGCACCCAGATAAACCCTGCAACTCTTCTCCCTCTTCCGGGGGGGGGGGGGGGGGTAGGCGAAGCAGAAGAAGACACCGAAGACATGGCACCAGAGGATGTGGTACATGACTGTTTGGAACTTATGCAGGCAGAAACTACACACCTACCAACAGTCCATGATACGCCCCTATCAAATCCTGACCTAATACTCTTTGTGGATGGATCCTGCTTTGCAGATAATGCTGGCACCTACCACACTGGATATGCTGTGACTACCGACACAATGGTACTGCAAGCTAGACCTCTTCCACCTTTTATGTCTGCACAAGAGGCTGAACTAAGGGCCCTCACCAAAGCCTGTGAATTAACAAAAGGACAGACAGCTAACATTTACACGGACTCCAGATATGCACTGGGGGTTGCACTTGATTTTGGTCTAATCTGGAAAATGAGGGGCTTTCTCACGGCAGCTGGGACTCCTGTAAAGCATGGAAAGGCGATCAACCGCCTTATGGAAGCACTCTTACTACCAGCCCAAGTGGCCATACTGAAGGTGAAGGCCCACTGTAAATTGACCACTATGGAAGCAAAAGGAAATCATCTGGCAGACATGGCTGCTAAGCAAGCTGCGGTCAGGGAGCAGGAAGAGGATGAAGAGATGTGCAGTGAGGTGATGCCTGTGCTAATTCATCAGACCAAGGACAACCAACTCCAGGAAGCCCAGGATAATGCTTCAGAAGAAGAAAGGAAGGAATGGATGCAGAAAGGAGCAGTTGAGGACAAAGGATTGTGGGTGGTGGGGAAGAAGGTTTTGCTTCCCAGATCCTTATATCCGGCAACAGTGCAGTGGGCACATGGAGCGTCACATCTGTCCAAGATGCTAATAAACTCTTTGATCAGTAAATACTATGTGGCACCCGGAATTACGGCTTACACAGACAGATTCTGTAAGTCTTGTGTTGTATGTGCCAAGTGCGATCCTGGAAGACCTGAGAAACCTCCAAACAAACATCTGGCCAGGGCACTATATCCATTTCAGAGGATCCAGATAGATCATATCCAGATGCCAAAAAGTGGACGATTTGAATATGCCCTAGTGGTGGTGGATATGTTCTCAGGATGGCCAGAGGCGTTCGCAGTAACCAACCAGACGGCAAGAACCACTCCCAAGAAGCTGCTCACGGAGATAGTCTGCAGATATGGAGTGCCCGAGGTGGTTGAAAGCGATCAGGGACCGGCTTTACTGCCAATGTCACAAAAGAGATCTGGGGGGCTCTGGGGGTCACACATGCGTTTCACACACCCTATCATCCCCAGAGTAATGGGAAGGTAGAGCGCCTAAATGGGGTCCTGAAGTTAAGAATGTTAAAAATGGCCCAAGAGGTAGGCATGGGATGGCTGGACAGCTTGCCTATTGCTCTTTTCAGCGTTAGATACACACCAAGGGGAAGTCATGGGTTGTCTCCCTATGAGATTTTGTTTGGGTCCGCCCCTAGACTGGGTACCTACTATCCTCAACAATTACAATTGCAGTCTGACTCATTGACAAAGTATGTGATATCTTTGACTCGTGTGTTGACTAATATCCATGTGCAAGTATTCTCCTCCATTCCAGATCCTGAGGCGGACATAGGGACCCACACTTTACAACCTGGAGACTGGGTCTTGGTCAAAAAGTTTCTGTGAAAACATACATTGGAACCCAGATATGACGGTCCTTTCCAGGTGCTCCTGGTGACTGCCACTTCAGTGAAGTTGGAGGGAAAGTCCACCTGGATACACGCCTCACATTGCAAGAAGGTTCCAGCTCCAGAGGACGAGGCCCTGTCCGTGTCACCCACACCACAATGATTGTGTTGCATATCCTTTTTTTTGGTGGGAATGGGAGGGGGCCAACAGGTGGCCATCACTCACAAGGGTGACTCCACCCAGTTTTGGTATAATTCATCCAACACACAAGTAGCAACATTTTTCTTCAATCATAGCCTGTGCAAGAACACACCTGTCCCCATTGCCTCCACAATATATATATGTGTTACAGATAACTATTGGGGAGCAGATTGTGGCTACTAATTATCAGTGGGATGGAACACGAGACCGGTTTGGGGGTATAAGCCACAAAGTGCAGTAGAGCGGAAAGACTGCTATGGAAAATCTCTAATTTCCCAAATGACACTCACTTACCACCCCTAAGGTAGATAGGTGAAACACAAAAATGAACAAGCAATTCACTGTAGCCATCCCCCTTACTCTGACCATAGAGAACCCCAGTCCGGGAGATCAGGGAACTTACCTTCTGGGGGTGTTATACCCCGGAGGTGGCACAATCCACCATTGTGAGTTCCAACTGAAAGATATATACCTTTCAAAAGAGTGGTTGGCCCCCCTTAATCATTCTCTCCCTTCTCCCAATCCCTTGATGCCTAAATTTCAGCAGTTGGGAGAAATGGTGGCTCTGGCAAACCCATCCTTTGAGGACACTATGGCAGAAGAGACAGGATTCTCAGACATTAACTTGTGGTTAGAATGGATGAGGTATAATGCCAACTCTCATAATAGGTCCAACTGTTATGTGTGTGGTCATGCCAGACCACATCTGGGGATGGTGCCACTAAACCTACCAGATTCCATAGAGGAGTGTGTCTTAAGCCTGTATACTAACATCTCTACGAACCCGTCTTTATGTGAGGACTGGAAGAAGCGTTACCCCCTAGTCCAAGGAGACGAAAAGGCCCCAAATGGTTTAACTATATATCCCGGTAATTATACCTGCTATGCCAACTACGAGGGAGGAGGAAGGTTCCTGGGGAACTTCACAAAGGGATTCTGTGTTGCTTATAGTACAGCCCGGTCAGATCTAACCCAGAACCAAGTCATATCATTGGGGGATATATTCTGGATCTGTGGTGATCAGAAGATTAGGACCCGACTGATAGGGAAATGGAGAGGGGAATGTACCCTTGCCAATGCCATAATGCCATTGCACATCCTCTCAGATCCATTACTTAAGGGGCCGCCCAACCCCCCCCCCCCCATGCAACCAAGCACAAACGAAGTGCCCCACAAGGGAGTTTTGACCCCCATGTCTATATAGATGCGACAGGAGTCCCAAGGGGGGTACGCGATGAATTCAAGGCCAGAGACCAGGTGGCCGCAGGATTTGAATCCCTATTCCTCTTCATCACTGAGAACAAGAATGTAGATTGGATAAACTACATCTACTATAATCAACAACGGTTTGTAAATTATACACAAGATGCCCTAAAGGGGATAGCAGAGCAGTTGGAGGCTACTTCAAACATAGTTTTTTTAAAAAATCGTATGACATCCGATATGTTATTAGCTTAAAAAGGGGGGGTCTGTAAAATGATACCAAAGACCATGACCTGCTGTACGTATATCCCAGATAACACAGGCCCAAATGGGAAGGTGACACTGGCCATCAAGAGGTTGGAGGACCTATCAAAGGAACTTAAGGAAAACTCAGGTATTACACATCCCTGGGATCAGTGGTTTGGATGGCTGAGTGGCTGGCAGAAAGCCCTCGCCCAAGCAGGGGTGGTTATCCTGGGTATTATCATTCTAATGGCAATGGTCGCCTGCTGTGTGATCCCTTGTATTAAGAGGCTAATAGGGAAAGCTGTGAACGAGATCTCCCCTACATTCCTGAACTATAACAATGTTGAACTCCCCCGTGAAGAAAGGGAATCCTATACTCCCTTACAGACCATGGCCCCTGATCATCATATTTCAGACTTATAAAAAAAAAAGGGAATGCTACAAATTTCCCCCCCCTAACAGACAACTATAAGCAGGGAAAGACAGTGCCTGACTGTGGCCTTCTCAGGACGTATCGAGACTCTAGGGATGGATTAGCCACTCAGGGGCTCTATATGCGTCTTAAAAGAGTTCCAAGGGGAGGGCCACCAGGCAGTTAGGACATCAGAAGACATAGGGACAGTTAGGAATAAAATAGCCATTTTAAGGGGGGATTGTAGTGGATTGTGATAGACAGTCCACGTTTTATTAGATGATCAGTAAAATGACAATTTTATAGTCTTGCTACTTTATGTTTCTTGCGCTTTAAAAATTCCTTACTCTCTTAAGTAAACAATTAGATATAGGTTGACAGAACAATGATGATAATTAAGATGGCGCCTTCATCCGGAGTCTCACCCTTGGTGACTCATTAGGAGAAAAGTATCTTTTAATGTAAACAACCCCCATAAAAGGGAATGAGTCTCTTTGGGGACAATGATTGGAAGATATCAACACGGATGGAAGAACACGCAGAAACCCAGTGGACTTTTCACCCAATCAATGTATATGCTTTGCCTGCATCATAAGCCCTATAAATGATACTGTTAGTTCCTCAATAAAACAGAATTTTAGGAAGTTGGCAAACTGCGAAGTGTCAGTGTCTTACTTCCACGTGCACGTATTCTCATATTAATTTGGCTCACTGGTAGAGCACGGTAAATGGTCTGTAAGTGACCTAGTCCAAAACAAGAGAGAGGGGGTGGGGCCAAGCCACAGCTCCGTGTGTGAATGGACACATGGAGCAGCAGCTTGGGAACACACCTGCTTGTGTGCCCCCATAGCAAGCTGCTTGCAATGGGGGCACCGACAGCAAGGAGGAACCAGGAGAGCCGCCAGGGGACCCAAAAAGAGAAGGATGTGGGCTGCTTTGTGCAAAACCACTACACAGAGAAGGTAAGTATGACATGTTTGTTATTTTACAGGAAAAAAAAACTGAACATTTAGTATCGCTTTAACTTATTGATAGTAGTTGAATCAAAACCAGGGCAGCACAGTGGCTAAATGGTTAGCACTTCAGCCTGGCAGTACTAGGGTTGTTGGTTCGAACAACCACGGCACCACCTGCCTGGAGTTTGCATGTTCTCCCTGTGCCTGTGTGGGTTTCCTCTGGGTACTCCAGTTTCCTCCCACACTCTGCCCCTAGTATGCGTGTGAATGAATGTAGGTTAGGGACCTTAGATTGTATGCCCTTTGAGGGTTAGGGACTGATGTGAATGTACAATATATATGTAAATTGACAGTACTATATAAGTACCTGAAATAAATCATAAAACCTGTATTTTATAGCAGGTTATGAGAAGTTTTAGCAAAAAGTCTATAGCAATGCACAGAATTAAATTTGTGCTCTGGTTATGGCCAGAATTTAAAATTAACCAGCTGCCGACCGCAGATAGCCGAATGACGGCTTCACTGTGGCCGGCCAGTTCTGGGTGGACGTCATATGACGTCCTCCCAGAACGCGCTCTCCTGCGCGTTCACAGCTGATCACGTGATGTGGTAAAAGGCCAATCACAGCGGCCTTTTACCACGTGATCAGCAGTGTCCAATGACACGCTGATCACAGGGAAATGCAAGTGCCGGTTCTCGGCTGCACTTTCCTCACGCTGTCAGATCGTGAGGAAAGTACTTCCGAGAATCGGCAGTTGTCAGAGCGGGGATCAGCACCGATCATCAGGGCACTGATGATCAGTGCCCTGATGATCGGTGCCCAGTAGTGCCACCCGCAAGTTCCGCGAGCAGTGCGCCCACTAGCTTCGCCCACCCGTGCCCAGCAGTGCACCCACCTGTGCCCAGCAGTGCACCCACCTGTGCCACTTTGCAGTGCCACCTACCTGTGCCCAGAAGTGCCACCTACATGTGCCCAGCAGTGCCACCCACCTGTGCCCACCAGTGCCACCCACCTGTGCCCACCCACCAGTGCTGCCCACCAGTGCCACCCAGCAGTGCAGCCCAGCAGTGCTGCCAGTCAGTGCCACCAGTCAGTGCCCAGGGGTTGTGCCAGTCAGTGCCGCCAGTCAGTGCCCAGCAGTGATGCCAGTCAGTGCCGTCTATCAGTACCCATAATCAGTGTCACCTATCAGTGCCGCCTATCAGTGCTGCATATTAGTGCCGCCTATCCCTGACCCCTAAGTAGTGCTGTCTATCAGTGCCGCCTATCCATGCCACCTCATTAGTACTGCCTATCAGTGCCCTTTAGTGCTGCCTATCAGTGCCCATCAGTGCCGCCTATCAGTGCCCATCAGTGCTGACTCATCAACGCACATCAGTGAAGGAGAAAAAATACCTGTTTGAAAAATTTTATAAAAGAAACAAATAAACTTTTTTTTTTTTTCAAATATTTTGCAATTTTCTTATTTATAGCGCAAAAAGTAAAGTGCCCAGTGGCGATTAAATACCACCAAAAGAAAGCTCTATTTGTGAGAAAAAAATGATCAAAATTTCATATGGGTACAATGTTGCATGACCGCGCAATTGTCAATCAAAGTGCGGCAGCGCTGAAGGCTGAAAATTGGCCTGATAAAGAAGGGGGTATAAGTGCCTGGTAGGCAAGTGGTTAAGGGGTGCCAAAATATAATTTTAAAACATGGATCGCAACACAAAGAAGTGATACAGGATTGCCACTCATATGGGGATCTGTTATCAGTAACTGGAAACTTTCCTGTCAGAATTTCTTTAGGTAACCTCCAAGACATAAAATAAAGCACAGCAGAACACCCATACACAGGGGCGGACTGACAACTCATGGGGCCCCCAGGAAATAGGGGATGATGGGGCCCCTGTGTCCTTGTCCAAACTCAAAAAAGCCTATGAAAAAGGTACCAGGGGCATCTCATGGGGCCCCCTACTGACCCGAGTTTGCAAATGATCAGTCCGCCTCTGCCCATACAACAAACTGTCCCTCACAAGGGATGTTTATTTACTAAAGGTAAATAGACTGTTAACTTTGCAAGAGGATTTTCCCCTAGGTTAGTGAATATGGTAATTTTGCAAAAAAATACCCATCACACACAAGGGAAATTAAAAAAAAAATTATGAATGATGATAATGGAAGTCAGCAATTTGCTACGTGAATAGAAAATTCCCTTGCAAAGTAAACACCCTCTTTACCTTTAGTAAATCAAGCCTAGAGAATCCACGCTCTGTTTTAAAGAATGGAGTAACACACACACACAATTACAGAATTCAGATTAGTTTGACTTACTGCCCATTGCAGGATTCCTTTACAAAGGTCTGAATACCTGGTGGGCGAGAAGGATTGGCAATCTGTGACCACGGTGATTAGCAGGCACAGTAAGCACATAATCGGGAATCGGTCCCACCGGCTGCCAATAGAGTGGACAGATAGTGGTCTTTGCCAGCTGGATCTCTGTGCTGGGAGCGTGCATTGAGAGAACAGAAACATCAGCCACCAAGTAATCGTAATGTAATGAAGCGTTAGCGTTGCGTCAACACTGATTCCTCATGTCAAGTCAGGGCTCATTCACACTTGACTTTATTTCTAACTCTTGCCAAACGCCCCTATAGCGTTTGACAGCCATTAGACAGGCATTTGGGAAGCGTTTTTAACGCTCCTCTAATGCTCCCCAAATGCCCTATGCATGGTTTTGAGGCAGTTGATAGGTGTTTGCCAAGCGTTAAAACCACACCACAAACTTGAATGGGAGGCTTCAACTCCTCCTGACTGGACATAAGGGCCTGATTCACTAAGATGTGAGTCTATCAGCAGAGTCTGACCATTCAGGCAGACTCCGGTCAATCAATCAGTCGTCTGACCAGCGTCTAGCAAGCTCATTAACGAGCGTCTACTGACTACTTTGCTATTACTAAATGTGGTATCCCGTCTGGCACATGTTTAGGTGCAATACCGGATATGTTCGCTAGATGGCGCACAAGCGCGGGCTTTATTAATATTGGCGTTTTTATGATGGCAAAAGAGAATTCTTAGAATGTAATAAATAGTACACCTGTATTAGAATTTTCTATTTTCTTCTATTTCTTTTTTTTGCTGTGTCTCCAAAATGATCAGGAAACTAATGCATTTACTAATGAATGTCATACATTCTGTATTCAAATGTTAAACATTTTCACACTTATATCTCAAATAATTTATATACTTCTAATTTCCCAATATAATTATATATCTTCATTCTCTTTAATCACGTAACTATTCTATGTTAAAGACAAGTGCAGTGCTATAAATGCATGTGATCAATAATGAACGCATGTAAAAACCAAAAAGTGCAAAGAATTGCAACAATGATGTAATATTGTAAATGGTGCTAAAATAAGTTCATAGAATCATTCCTGAATAATGGAATGTCCTTCGTGTGAGAGTACCAACTCAGAGAGTACCTATGAATGGCACGTGTGGTCTCTCCGTGACGGACAGTAGTGCATGAACTCGTGAAAGGTAAACCACCCTTGGGACTGGTCTACACTCACCAGAACAAAAGTATTAATGTGCATGGGTTATACACATCACACATCTGGGGGTGCAGCGATATGCTGGCAGCTATGGGTTAGTCATCCAGCTCAATCCATCCATCAGGGTGGGTGCCCAAATGGTCCTGGGGAGGAATTAGCTCAGCCACAGGAGCCAGAAAGGTGCTCAATAGTGTAGTACACTGTCACAGGGGTGGATGACCTTTCACGAGTTCATGCACTACTGTTCGTGGTTATATTTATCTTGTGTAATACCATTTTACTAGTCTATATAATTTGACCAGCGCTCGCTCTATCATTTTTAAACAATGTAACTATTCTACATTATAGCTCAAACTGTCTCCCACAGTGGTTTAGTGGTTAGAGCTCAGAACTTACAGCACTTGGGTCAGGGGTTCTAATCCCAGTCATGGCTACATCCTAAAAAATGGAGATCAGTTTTCTGGGTTGTGTCAGTGCCAGGAATATTGATCAATCAATTATGATTTTGCCTAATGACTAGAAAGTGGATGAATGTTACCTATGTACTGTTCTTCTGCCAGTTAGGAAATGTGCAAGTTTCATGCCGTGTATATTTCATTGTAACATTTTTCTCTTTTAAATCTGTCTCCTTATACAATTTGACCCCCTCCCCCACCCCGTCATCACCTGTCCCATATGCAAATCTATGGATCACCGCCCCACTCTTTAACTATCTATTTACTGATCAAGTGAATGTGTCTATTTTCTATCAGCTACAGCTCAGATCTCACATTATTATACAATTGCTGATTGTATTTCACCACTAGTCTGATTGAATTCACAATTCCTGGTCAATCCCGTTCCCTGACCTCTAATAACCTTTAGGGCCAGTTCACACTACATGTGTTTCAGTTGCTTTTTCGGCATCACAAACGCACAGAAAGAAGGTTATGTGGTTGTCAATGTCATAGTTCACATCAGCGCTTGCATTTTCAGTGCATTGCAGGTGCTGTAAACAAAGCTGACCACGCTGCATTGTTTCTGCACAGAACTGTACTGGAACACATTGAAAGGTCCTTGAATGTACTAAAACGCACATGTCCCTAACTACATTGAATACAAAGAAAATAGAAAAAAATAAGTGGAAGGGATACAAAAATGCAATGTAAACATGTCCAAAACGCATCCAAAATGTACTGGAACACACTAAACATGCATGCCAAAAGGGCATGAAAAAAACCCATCAGGAACACATCTAGACTGTTTCTATAGTGTGAACCGGCCCTTAGGACTTGTTCACACCATTGGTGGTGCAGAAACGCATGCAAGAACACACATTTTCCAGCACAGCAAAGAAATGCAATGCCCTCTGTAGATGTGCGCAGGTACCATGATGAAAACGTTGTTGCACCTACACACGTCTATTAAAAATAGCCCCATTCACAGCCACAAATACGCATGGCACCACACTACTGTGCGGTTAGGTGCGACACACTTGGAAAATAACATAAAAATAAGCCAACATGGCTAAAACATATCGTGAAAATATGGGGACTCTGATATCCGGCGACAGTCCGTTCAGGAACGAGAAGCAATTCTGCACCCCTAAAACCAACATAGAGGAAAGGGATGGTCCAATTGCTGTGCTGCTTCCAAACCACCTCTGGCATGTCAGGGTCAATATGCAGGTCCTCGATGCCAGTTCTTGCCTGCGGCCACAAAATATCCACTGGCCACAAGTGAAGGTGAGTGGAGGACGTGAAGGTGGATTTCTACCAGCTTCAACCGCAAGCAGTACCACTCCTGAAAAATGAGAGCAAATAATCATTGACACGTCATCATGACAGTCAATTCTCAGTGCAGGCTATCTAGAGTGTCTTTCCTTTTTAACCATTTCAAGAGTTCAAGGAAACATTCTTGGAGCATCTACTGTGTTTGGAAAGGCCAAAGGTCCCCCCCTCCCCCAGGCACACTAATGCTTATGCAGGCCATAGACGGGGAGAAAAACGTCCGATTTTTCTTTTAAAAAATGAAAAATCGGTTGTTCAAGCAGCCGACGTTACCAGCAACGGTAAAAAAAAATCGGCCGATTTTCATCCCGTCTACAGCCGGCAAAAAGTGTCCCTGCAGAGAGCTCCGCTATTTCTTTGACAGTTCTTTGACATTTATAGCGGTTGCAACAATGTATTTGTATCCATTTAGGATACAGATGTTTTTCTTCGGAAACAAATAGATACAATGTTGCAACCGCTGTAAATGTCAAGGAACTGTCAAAGAAATAGTGGAGCTCTCTGCAGGGACACTTTTTGCCATACTGGAATTCCTCTCATTGTTCATCCTTCTTCTTCCTCTTCTTCTTCTTCTTCTTCATCATCATCCTCTTCTTCTTCTTCATCATCATCCTCTAATTCATCATCATTCTCTTCTTCTTCTTCTTCATCATCATCCTCTTCTTCATCATCCTCTTCTTCTTCATCTTCATCATCATCATCATCATCCTCTTCTTCTTCTTCTTCTTCTTCATCATCATCTTCTTCTTCTTCATCATCATCATCCTCTTCTTCATCATCTTCTTCATCATTCTCCTCTTCTTCTTCATCATCATCATCCTCTTCTTCTTCATCATCATCATCATCATCCTCTTCTTCATCCTCATCTTCTTCTTCACCATCATCCTCTTCTTCTTCTTCTTCTTCTTCTTCATCATCCTCTTCTTCTTCAGCATCATCATCATCATCATCCTCTTCTTCTTCATCATCATCATCCTCTTCTTCTTCTTCTTCATCATCATCCTCTTCTTCTTCTTCATCCTCTTCTTCTTCTTCATCCTCTTCTTCTTCTTCATCCTCTTTCTCTTTTTCTTTTTTTTGTCTTCCTCTTGCAGGTCACTGCTCATGTGCAGATTTTTTATCAGTAAAAAATCGGCCGATTTGCCCATCATTGCCACGAAAATCGGCCGATCGGCAAATTCGGCCGTTTTTTTTTTCCAACTTTACCGGAAAAAAAAAATCTTCCAAAATACCGAAAAACGGCCGAACAAATAGCCCACTAACGATCCGAAAATCGGCCGATTTTGTTTTCGGACGAACAATCGGCCGATTTTCGACCCATCTATGGCCTGCATAAGATATGGTGTGGCCCTAGGGTCAATGTGTGTTTAGAATACTTCCAAAATGCACATACAAAAACACTACATCCAAATGCATGTTGCATTTCTATAGCATGTTAAACAGAAGAAAAATGCACTTACATAATGTTAACATGCACAAGTAAAAATAGACAAAACACACATCCTTTTATTCTGGCTTCACATACATGCATTGTGGTATAACACCGCACTCCTGGGCAAATCACATGCAATTTGTGTGCGTTGCAATTAGAGACAAACATTTTGCACACCTCAAATTGCACCGCATCCGGGCCAAAAATGTGCAGGACACTTTTTCAGGGTATGCACATGGGTGTGAATAGGCATGCCATCCAATTTGGCAAATCGCAATACGCTTTGTGTACCAATATTGGTGTGTTGGTAACTTCACCTAGAAAGCCGCAGCAGGTGGCATGAAGGGGTTGCGGTTGTGATGCGGTGCAACGCTTGCACAGAAAACACTGCAAATTTCACATCGCATCTGTGTGACACCAGAATGTGCCAATATGTGGCTTGACAAAACACAGTGGTCAGTGCAGATTATTTTCAATCCATGTTTTTTGACACTTTTCATTCACTGGTTTAACTCAGGTGATCGTTAATCACAATTATCTCCGGAGATCACATGCAGCCCCTCAACCATCTACACATATATCTGGAAATCTATACAGATCTCCTTGAAAAAAAGTCTCCTCTCTTCTTCGGAAAACCATTGTCCTCCACCTCATAAACAGGGGGACAGAGAAGACTTCTCCTTGATAACTAAAATCAGATTAATTATCTGTGCTTAATAAACATACACCAATACTGCAAATGCATTGTACTGTCGAAGGCATTGCACACTAACGCATTGCACACTAGAAATGTCAAATGCGTTAGTGTGTACAGTGCATGAGTGTAAAATGCTTTAGTGCACACTGCAGTGTACAACGCATTGCACACTGTAATACACTGTAATACTGTGTACACCAACACATTGTAGACTGTAATGCACTGTACACCGTCATGCAGGATGGAGCAACGCATTGCACACTGTGATACGCTGTCCACTGTCATGCAGAATCCAGCAACGCATTGCACACTGTAATACCATGTACACCAACACATTGTAGAATGTAATGCATTATACGCAGTATACATGTCCAGATATTCAAAGATTAGCCATGAAGGCCTAGCTGGTTACCTATTTGGTGACCGCAGATAGCCGAATAACGCTACACTGCATCCAGGCAGCTCTGGGAGGGCGTCATATGACATCCTGGCAGAACACGCTCTCCGTGATTGCTGTGTCCTAAGGACACAGCTGATCACGTGATGTGGTAAAGGCCAATCACAGCGGCTTTTTACCATGTGATCAGCCATGTCCAATGACACGCTGATCACCGGGAAATGCATTTGCCGGGTCTTGGCTGCACTTTCATCACGCTGTCAGAATGTGTGGAAAGTACTGCCGAGAACCAGCAGTTATCAAAGCAGGGGTCGGCCCCGATGATCAGTGCCCACCAGTGCCACCCAACAGTTCCACCCACCTGTGGCCAGCAGTGCCACCCACCAGTGCTGCCTCATCAACACACATCAGTGTTGCTAAATTACCAGTTTACCAAATGTTATAATATAAACAGACTTTTATTCATTATGAGCTATTTTGTGGTTTATCGAGCAAAAAGTAAAACACACAGCAGCAAGTCAATACCACCCAAAGAATGCTCTATTTGTCTGAAAAAACTGATACAAATTTAAGATGGGTACAATGTGGCATGACCGCACAATTGTCATTCAAAGGGTAACAGTGCAGAAAGATGAAAATTGGCCAGGACAGGAAGGGGGTAGGAGTACCCAGTAGGCAAGTGGTTAATATCATTGACCCTTTAATACCCAGGAGCTAATGTGCAGATAAGTAGCATGTGCACCAAGTGAGATTCTGCTAGGCCCCACCCACAAAATTGCAATTACCTGTCCCTCACATGTTATAAACATATTTGCAATGGCCACACTTACTTTACATATAAGGATCATCTCCTCAGTTGAGAACTGTGCTCTCGCCATGTCCAAATGCCAATAAAGTTATCAAAATTTTCAACCAACACAAAACCTCCAACCACTTCTCATCCACTTACACTCCCCACTGTGGCAAACATGCTCATCCTTGTTGGAGCGGAGTCCCCCTTCAACTCCCTTTTCAGTGTTCTATCTGTTTATCTGAGGCATTTTTCAAATCACTCCTCACATCCCCCCTGCATTCCTGTGAGGCAAATGTTATCTTCTGGCAGATGGTGTGGGGGTCAACCAGGTTAAGACATCCTGCGTCCAGCAGTCATAAAGGTTGTAAAGTGTATTTCCTCCCCCATCTTAATCAAGATAAGAAAACTGCACTGTATGTTTCATATCATGGGGGATGAGTTGTAGTTAGTTTAGAGTTCCCCAATGACTACTCCCAAAACGTGTAGTCAGAGCCCCCTCCCTGCCCCTGAGAGGAACCTTTAAGAGAGTAAGTGAGTTAGACTCACACTGACACACACACACAGGGATCTCCCAGCAACATCGTAACAAGGGGAGATCAAAGAACCTTTCGGCTCACAACTTGAATTTGCTAAAACCAGGCAAGGCAAGTAACTTACCCTGTAATTTCCTCGCTATTCTATGTTTGCTGTGTCTTTATATACATATATATATATTTTTGTGATATCTCTTTGTACATATTTATTTTGCATCCAACGCTTTTGGTCATAAATCTTTCTTTCTGAAAGTGTTAAACTGTTTCTAAGCGCTTACTTGCAATTCACGAATCCCTGCCTTTGAAGAGACGCTACTGTGGTTATATTTCTGTATAGTAGGTCTGCGGGCCGTGCTATATAGATCAATATTTCAATCATTATAGTGTATATTTGATAACGGGAGTTTCCCAGTCTCCGACAAAAGTGGTGGTGGCAGTAGAGGGTTAGTTGCGTAACTAACCCGACCCAGTAACAAGCGCATTCAGGCTGCAGGCACCGATTGTAGTCTATTAGCTGGGCAATCGCTGTGTAGGGTGCAGCTGGGTGGGGCCTTGTTACACCGCGGTTTTGGATCGGCCAGCCCTTCGGTCACGAGTTTGGCGAGAAGGTCTGGGGTCTGACGCCGTGGGCGTGACGTAATACTGTTAGTCACGGCTGCGCGATTGTCGCCTGTTGGTGGCGGCGACCGCGGGTCGTGACATATTGTTGGCAGCGTACATGGGATAATTGCAGTAAGAGCTTCAGTGCAGTGTTAAAAGTTGGCTCTGCACTGAAGGATTGTAACCTTTGTGGAAACAGTCCTTAGAAACAAGCGGTGCATATTTTATTTTATATATATGTGTGTATAGAGAGACACATAGCAACAGCTCCTTCTTTTCCTACTTTTTTCTTCTATCTTTGCTTGCAATTATGCCTGGTGAAGCAGATTACGAGAAAATGAGCAAAGGTGATTTGAAAGTTGAATGTGCCTCACGAGGATTGGACGTCGGTCGCAAAACTCGTGAAGATTTGATTAGTGATCTAGTGGAGTATGATATCCGAGCAAATCAGAACTCGGGGGAACTTGAACATGGAGTGGTTCCCGTTACCCACATTGCCAGTGGCTCAGAGACAGCCTCACAGGATGGGCATACAGAGACTGACACTGGAGGATCACCAAAGGTTAACGTCACACCACCGCCTGAGTGCGCTAGCAACGAGGTGCCGGTAACCAGCAGAGACTCTTCTCAGATGCAGGAGGCCCTAAAACGCCTCATGGAGACAGATTTGGAGGCATACCTGCGGTTCATGGAATGCCAAGCAGCGGCTGACAGAGAAGCTGTGGAACGCCGGGCTGACAGAGAAACTGCAGAACGGCAAGCTGAAAGAGAGGCAGTGCAGAGGGAAGCTGATCGTCGGCACGAGATGGAGATGGCAAGGCTCCAGCAGCGATCGGGTCAGAACCTCGGGTCCCTAGATCACAGGGACGGCACTCTTTCAGTGGGCGCAGCCAAGTTTCCAGTGATGAAAAAGGACAGTGACATTGACACGTACTTACTGTCCTTTGAAAAAACGTGCCGTCAGTACCATGTGCCCCAAACTCAATGGGTTCGGTACCTGACACCAGGGCTTCAAGGCAAGGCCCTGGAAACGTTTGTTGAATTGCCAGAGGGGCAAGATGATGACTATGAACTTTTAAAAGATGCCATTATCCGGAAGTACCTGATGACCCCGGAAGTGTACCGCAAGCGGTTCAGGTCCATGCAGAAAGGACCTGGGGACTCTTACACGGATGTGGCAAGTCGCTTACGCACCACATTCCGACAGTGGACTAAGGGACTGAAAGTTGATTCTTATGAATCTTTGGAGGATCTCATGATCCGAGATCAACTCTTGCACATTTGTCCAGCAGACGTCAGACAGTTCGTCTTGGAGAGGGAGCCAGCATCTACTACAGCTGCAGCAGACCTGGCAGATACCTTTGTCCACACGCGAGTGCCTGAACCTCGCAAGGCTCCTCCAAACAGCTGGAAAGGGGGGAAATCGTCCCTAGCAACCTCTCCTACTTCGGTGAGTCAAGCTTCACCTCCGCCCAACCCTGCAGCGCTTGGAGCCAAGGCATTCCTGCCTGACACCCGCAGATGTTTCGCCTGTGGGAAAGCCGGACATCTCAGGACACAGTGTCCTGAGCAGAAGAAGATGACATCATCGGGCCAGCCAGCCCGCAACTCTTCCTCCGTGCTGCTGGTCAGTAGGAAACCTCGGGGACCCAGCATCAACCTACAGCCGGTCATCGTCGGCAACCGGACCGTAACAGGCTTACGTGACACTGGAGCTGAAGTCACCTTAGTCCGACCCGAGGTGATAGAGGACACAGACATCATCCCCGAGAAGTTCCTGACCCTCACCGGAGTGGGGGGAACCCGTTCCCGCATACCCCAGGCATATGTGTTCATGGACTGGGGTGCAGGGAGGGGGATGAGGCAGGTAGGAGTCTCTGATGATATTCCCACAGCTGTCCTATTGGGGGCCAATCTGGGCACCCTTATCGCCTATTATGCCCCTGCTAAGGACTCTCCGGATGCCCCCCTGGAACTCTCGGGACCTACCAAGGTACAGTGTGCAGATATTGAGCTAATGTCTGGGCAGCCTGTGGATGGACAGAGGGAGGGGGCTGGGAAGGGAGCGGGGTGGCAAGATTCTCCATTAGCTGGAGAGGGAGAAGAAATCCCCTTGTTGGGGGAGGTAACAAACTCAGGTGAAATGGACAGTAGACAAGTAACTGTTGATAATGATGAGGACAATGATGTTGCAAATGCCTGTAATGTTGATGTCAATGTCGGTAATATCATTAGTAATGTCATTAATAAGGTCAGTAATGTTGATGGTTCTGATGATACTAATGAGGCATCCCTCACCTTAGTGGTCACCCGCAGTGCAGCTCGGGTAGCTGAGGCACAGACTCTGGTCTCAGAACAGCAGGAGGATGTCCCAGACCCCTCCCCTTGTTCTGACCCAGTGGACTCTGCCTCCAGGGAGTCTCAGCAGCTGTCATTGTTTGCTACAGGACCGCTGGCTGGGACCTGTAGTTCCACATTTGAGGCTGCTTTACTGACAGACCAGACCCTGGAGCAGCTCAGGAATCTGGCTAATTGCCCCCCTGCGGAGAATGCTAAACAAAAGGTCTACTGGGAGCAAGGCAGACTATATAGGGAGGGGCTGCCCACTGAGGGAAGGGGGACTGACATTGGTAGACGACAGCTTGTCGTGCCTCATCCCTGTCGGGGACAGCTGCTGAAGGTGGCTCATGAGATTCCTCTGGCCGGGCACCTGGGAATCACGAAGACGCGAGCCCGATTGATCCATAAATTCTTTTGGCCCACTATGTTAGCGGACATAGCAGATTACTCTCGGTCCTGTGATACCTGTCAGCGAGTTGGCAAGGCAGGAGAGGTGCACAGGGCCCCATTACAACCTTTGCCTGTGATTGACGAGCCTTTTAAGAGGGTGGCAGTAGACATCGTGGGGCCTCTCGCCATCCCTAGCAGCTCAGGCAAACGTTATATCTTGACAGTGGTCGACTATGCCACCCGGTATCCGGAAGCTGTGGCTCTCTCCTCCCTCCGGTCGGACAAGGTTGCGGATGCTCTGCTGGGAATCTTCACCAGTGTGGGATTTCCGGCCGAGCTTATTAGTGATCAAGGGCCCCAGTTTGTGTCCGACCTGATGCAAGCTCTCTGTCAGAAGATACAGATGACGCATATCATGGCCAGTTCTTACCATCCACAAACGAATGGCTTGTGCGAACGTTTCAATGGCACATTGAAACAAATGTTGCGCACCTTTGTGGAGTCCCAGGGCAAGGACTGGGAACGATATTTGCCTCATCTGTTATTCGCTTACAGAGAGGTGCCTCAGGATTCCACCGGGTTTTCGCCCTTTGAACTTCTGTACGGGCGGAGGGTGAGAGGGCCTCTGGACCTAATCCGGGAGACCTGGGAGGGCAAGATTGCGGACCCGGTCTCCGTGGTGGATTACGTGCTCAGGTTCCGGGATTTAAATGGAGATGCTGGTGGGGTTGGTACGAGAAAACATGGCCCAGGCCCAGACCAGGCAGAAACGTTGGTATGACCGTAATGCCAGAGAGCAGGACATACAACGTTGGACAGCAGGTGTATGTTCTGCTACCCTTGCGGCAGAACAAACTGCAGGCTGCCTGGGAAGGCCCATACCCTATCACCCAGCGCCTGAACAATGTGACCTATCTGGTTAGGTTAGGCGAAGGAAGCAGACGGCAGAAGGCCTTCCATGTTAACATGATCAAGGCTCACCACGAACGTACGGCCTACGTCATGCCAGTCTGCAGCCAACAGGAGACCGAGGAGGCTGACCCCCTCCTGGACCTACTCGCAGACACTAGGGAAGGGGAGTCAGCCCTCCCGATCAACCCCCTCCTTAACCCCACCCAGGTACCTGGGCTGGAGAGAGTGCTGGCAGTACATGGGGGTAGGTTTACTGGGAAGCCTGGGAGAACCCATCTTGCTACCCACAAAGTAGACACAGGGGCCCATCCTCCTATTAGACAATCCGCCTATCGCGTCTCATTAGAGGTGCTGGCAGATATGAAGAGGGAGGTGGAGGAAATGCTGCAGTTGGGGGTGATTCAAAAGTCTCACAGCGCCTGGGCGTCCCCTGTAGTCCTGGTCCCCAAGAAGGACCGGACGACCAGGTTCTGTGTGGACTATCGGAAGCTGAACGCCATCACCGCTGCAGACGCCTACCCCATGCCCCGGATCGATGAATTGTTGGATAGGCTGGCGGCGGCCCGCTGTCTCACGATCATGGATCTGAGCAGGGGGTACTGGCAAATTCCTCTAGCGCCCGAGGCTCGGGAAAAGTCGGCCTTCATCACCCCATTCGGCTTGTTCGAATTCACGGTCATGCCCTTTGGGATGAAGAATGCCCCAGCCACCTTCCAGAGGGTCATGAACGACCTGTTGGAGGGGCTGGAACAGTGCGCAGTAGCCTAACTGGACGACATCGCCGTGTTCAGTCCCACCTGGGAAGAACATCTGGGGCATCTGTCACAAGTTCTGGACAGACTGACAGCCGCCAATCTGACAGTCAAACCCAGCAAGTGTCAGATAGGCATGACAGATGTCCAGTATTTGGGACACCAGGTAGGAGGAGGCACCCTGAGGCCTGAAACAGGGAAGGTGGAGGCCATCCTGGCCTGGCCTACCCCACAAACCAAGAAGCAGGTCATGTCATTCCTGGGGACAGCTGGCTACTATCGGAAGTTTGTAGGTAACTATAGTAGCCTGGCGAAACCCTTGACTGACCTGACCAAGAAGAAACTGCCCAAGGAGATGTCGTGGACACCCGAGTGTGAGAAGGCCTTCCAGGCCTTGAAGGAGGCGCTGGCCAGCGCCCCTGTGCTACAGGCTCCAGACTTCACCTGTCGTTTCCTAGTGCAGACGGATGCCTCTGCATATGGATTGGGTGCCGTCCTGAGCCAGGTTGATGGTTCAGGAGAGGAACATCCCATCCTCTACCTGAGCCGGAAGCTGCTCCCGAGGGAGGTAGCATACGCCACGATCGAGAAAGAGTGCCTGGCGATCGTGTGGGCTCTCCAGAAACTACAAATGTACCTGTATGGGTGGCACTTCACCGTGATCACTGATCACAATCCCCTGAGCTGGCTAAATCGTGTGGCTGGGGAGAATGGCAAACTACTCCGGTGGAGCCTAACTCTCCAGCAATACGATTTCACCATACAGCATAAGAAGGGCAGCACCCATAGCAACGCGGATGGGTTATCACGGCAGGTCGAGCCAGCAGAAGTCGGTTGCGTCAGGAGAGAACTTGTAGCTCACTCCTTGGCAACCACTTAAGGGGGAGGTGTGGCAAACATGCTCATCCTTGTTGGAGCGGAGTCCCCCTTCAACTCCCTTTTCAGTGTTCTATCTGTTTATCTGAGGCATTTTTCAAATCACTCCTCACATCCCCCCTGCATTCCTGTGAGGCAAACGTTATCTTCTGGCAGATGGTGTGGGGGTCAACCAGGCTAAGACATCCTGCGTCCAGCAGTCATAATGGTTGTAAAGTGTATTTCCTCCCCCATCTTAATCAAGATAAGAAAACTGCACTGTATGTTTCATATCATGGGGGAAGAGTTGTAGTTAGTTTAGAGTTCCCCAATGACTACTCCCAAAACGTGTAGTCAGAGCCCCCTCCCTGCCCCTGAGAGGAACCTTTAAGAGAGTAAGTGAGTTAGACTCACACTGACACATACACACAGGGATCTCCCAGCAACATCGTAACAAGGGGAGATCAAAGAACCTTTCGGCTCACAACTTGAATTTGCTAAAACCAGGCAAGGCAAGTAACTTACCCTGTAATTTCCTCGCTATTCTATGTTTGCTGTGTCTTTATATACATATATATATATTTTTGTGATATCTCTTTGTACATATTTATTTTGCATCCAACGCTTTTGGTAATAAATCTTTCTTTCTGAAAGTGTTAAACTGTTTCTAAGCGCTTACTTGCAATTCACGAATCCCTGCCTTTGAAGAGACGCTACTGTGGTTATATTTCTGTATAGTAGGTCTGCGGGCCGTGCTATATAGATCAATATTTCAATCATTATAGTGTATATTTGATAACGGGAGTTTCCCAGTCTCCGACAAAAGTGGTGGTGGCAGTAGAGGGTTAGTTGCGTAACTAACCCGACCCAGTAACAAGCGCATTCAGGCTGCAGGCACCGATTGTAGTCCATTAGCTGGGCAATCGCTGTGTAGGGTGCAGCTGGGTGGGGCCTTGTTACGCGCGTCACACCGCGGTTTTGGATCGGCCGGCCCTTCGGTCACGAGTTTGGTAAGAAGGTCTGGGGTCTGACGCCGTGGGTGTGACGTAATACTGTTAGTCGCGGCTGCGCGATTGTCGCCTGTTGGTGGCGGCGACCGCGGGTCGTGACACCCACAACCACTTCCGGGTGTGCGCACGTGATGACGGACTTCCAGGATAGCCGTTCATGCGCCATGCGGACATCTGTTTGGTGCTTATTTGTTTGCAATCGCGCATTTCTATGCGCGGCTATGATAGCTTTCACAAATGTGTGTTTCTTATTGATTTGTTTTTTTTAACCTTGGCTAATATTTGTTGCCAAAGGCCAAAAATCAACAAAGTGTGGACTATTTTATTACTGTAAATCGAATTGTAGAAAATCTGTAGCTGGCTGCACAGTGAATGTGACATATTCATTAGTACATAACAATATTGTGGTGCAAGTGGGTTTTTTTTTTTTGGTTTTGAAAAAGCCAGTTTGCACACACTTGCATATTCACGCTCTTATAAGCTACATTTGAGCAGATTATATAAGTATACAAAGTAACTATTAAGGTTGTTCATATATTGAACATAAAATAAACACAAAAACATCGGTCAAACATTTATTGATCAAATATATCTTCATTTATTTGGTCAGCAGGAACAAGTAGGTACAGTGAATATCTTGGTGAGTCACAAAAATAGGATGTGGCAAAAATAAAACACTCCTGCTCATAAGAGCTTACAATCTAAAGATACTTCTAATGAACTGTGCGTGCTCAGGTTATAGCAGGAAACAAAGGGGAAGATGAATCAAGCAACATTTTCGTGCACATAGGATTTACTTACACAATCACTTAGTATAAAGATCCATTCACAAAAAAAAAAGTCTACAGATCAAAATATCAAGAAAACAAAGCATGTGAAAAAAAACCCCTCCCACCTCTACAAATCCCCTACACATACATTTGTCAGCAGGTTTGTCAGAAAAATGCATTGGAGTCTAAATAAGCAAGCAAAATTAAAACAAGAGCAGATTTTAAACAAAACGATTGACATGTGTGAGGCTTTCAATGCAAAGAGAAAAAACACAATCATTGTGCAATAACACACAAACACTTTACAAGGCCAAAAATATGCAAACATTTCCAGCCCACTTCCAAACACAGCCTGAGTGGTGTCTGGGGCAATTCAGCACAAAATCTCTTCTTCCCCCAAACCACACCATGCAAGGACTTAGTCACAAACCACACGGCCTAGTAACAGGCCAAATCACTCACTACGGCACGTCTTTATATAAGCTAGGTTGTATTTGGAGCGTGCCAAACAAGGCCCCACACCCAATGAAGCCTCACCCACCACTGACCTTAATTTGGTCAGTGAAAGTGTTTTCACCTGATGAATCCGCTTCCTACCTGCATTAACCCTTGGTATACAGGCCCCACAAATCAGAAAGATATATACACTGAAATGTACGTGTGCAGCATACAACAGAACATTGAGCAGGGATGTGAAAGGGAACCCCAATTGGAACCTTTATTGCTACTATGGTCACAATTCCCTCCAGATTCTCACATGAGTTAAGACAGTCACATGACCACATCTTGTATGCAATACTGAAAATGACAAATCGATTTGACTAGTATGGTGAATTTCCCATCAATTGGCAAAACACTCCAGAAATCAAACATCACCAAACATTACACTCTGGGCAAAGCTGATTTACAAATCATGCGACTTACAGTAAAGCTGACCATTTCAATGCAATTTTCAAGACATCTGACACAGATCTCTATGCAAATTGCCACTAAAGTAGTACATGTACTACTTAAGAAATCAGTGTTTGAAACACACCCATGTGGTCGCTCTAATAGCAGACAATAGGGTGCGACTTTGCAGACGATTTACAACTTGCATGTTGTGCAAATCACATGCCAAGTCCCACTCAATGTGCACGCTATTGGAGTGTTCATATTGTTGTGGTTCAAACTTGGTAGGAGCCGCAAGTAATAATAGAGTAATGAATACACTACTTTTCATGCAATTTGCTGAGAGATCGGTGTCGATTGTCTTGCAAATTGCACTTGAAATCACCATGTACCCCGACTTTGAAATCATGCAACTTCTATGCAAGTCACATGATGTGACTGTGGTGTCAATAACACCACTTAGAAATCTGCTTTAATGTGACCGGGTAGCCCCCAGTAACATTGTTTGCGATTGCCATGCAATTGGCATGACAGGCGACTTGCAAATCGTAGACCAAGTCGCACCCTATTGGCCACTGTAGGCTCTGTTCACATCCAATTGGATTGTGAACTCGTGCAACTTCACTGTAAGTTGGGCAATTGCCGCATCGGATTAGATGTGACAGTGGTGTTAGCCCCCAGTAACATTGTGTGCAATTTGCCATGCAAAGGGCAAGTTGCTGGCCATGCCAATCGCATGACAAGTCGCATCCAGGGTGTGCAATTTCAGGTGCGATTTGTGAATTGACATCGTACCGGATATTGGATATAATGAATGTGAAT
The DNA here is from genome assembly GCF_062004578.1 of Staurois parvus. NCBI lineage: Eukaryota > Metazoa > Chordata > Amphibia > Anura > Ranidae > Staurois > Staurois parvus. The sequence continues at coordinate 224,426 of NW_028318569.1, read as the reverse complement.
GTGAGTGTATTAACGTACGCCATTTGTTGCAGTGAGAGTTCAAAGGTATTTGAAGATTTTGGCCATTTATTAGCAATTTAACATCTAGACTCAAATAGAAATCGCAATGCTACACACAATTGAAAACACAACTAGTTAGTAATTCTCTAGAAAACACAGTAAAATTGGCAACTTAAACAGTAATTTTCAATTGCATATAGTGTGAACGAAGCAGGAAAATCAACAAAGGAAATAAATCTTTGAAGGCGTGCGGTACCTGCCTGCTGGGATAAGGGTCTGCTTTGTATTTGGTGGAAAAATCCATACCAGTATTTGTGACAAGTTTGATGTGTGGATTCACCAACCAAGTCTTTTCTCTCTCGCTCACTCTTCTTTGTCTCACTGGCTCGCTCTTCTCTCTCGCTCAATCTTCTGAATGTTTCTCTTTCTCTTCAGTATGTATCTCTCGCTCACTCTTCTTCGCCTCACTGGCTCGCTCTTCTCTCTCTCTGTCAGCTCTTTGCTTGCCAAATCCTTCACAAAAGTGGGTGGAGTGTAAACCACCATTATCAAATCTATTAGTGCTCCAGGCTCTTACCTTATCCCATTGTATGACATTCACATAAGGTGCAGCTTTGAAGGTGTTTCAACAGACAAGGCCTCATTCTAATTCACATTTTGGGGATCATTTAGACAGAAAGCAAAGATGTTGCCAGAACATCTATTTGAAGACAGCCACACACGGAGATCATGCTACTTCCTTACCGTGGTTGGGATTCAAACCGACAACCCTAGAGCTGTGAGACAGTAGTGCTAACCGCTAATCCACGGAGCTACATTGCTAATCCAGCCTGTATTTCTGTGCTGTGAATCAATCTTAGGTCCCTGGGCAAGGTCAGTGTAACTAGCCAGATATCTCCAATGTGACACAAATGTTGTGCTATGTTGCCAATTCAGATGTATGTTGGTTCTATGTATCCCAATACAAAGGATTGCAATACTAATACAGGCGTACCTCGGTTTACCAACGCCTCAGGGAACGTCATATTTGGGGTACAAATGCCAAACCATTTCAGTTAATTGGTCTGTTTACAAATGTTTGAATAATTTGGTATGGGCATGTGGCCCAGTATGGTTCAGGAGGGGGGGAGGCGCTCGCTTGTCCCCCCCCCTTTCCTGACCTGCTGGGCTGCATGCTCAGATAAGTATCTGTTATGGATTTTGGGGGGTACCCCATGCTGTTTTTTATTTAATTTCAGCGTGGAGTTACCCCTTAACATCCATACGAGACCCGAAGGGCTTAGTATGGATGGGAGGGGGGACCCCACGCCGGGTTTTTTACAAATTGTTTGTAATTCCCTGCAATACTTTTACATTCAACTGTCAGTGGGGAACTCCGCCGGCAGCTGAAACATGAGCGCTGCATTGGTTTTCGCTACTAAAATGCTGCATGAGTTGATAACATAACTCATGCGGGATTGTAGGAGCGACAGCCATGTGTTAATGTTTCAACTGTCAGCGGGGTTCCCCACTGACAGCTGAATGTAAAAAAAAAGCGTGGGGTCCCCCCTCCCATCTGTACCAAGCCCTTCGGATCTGGTATGGATATTAAGGGGGAACTCCACGCTGAAATAAAAAAAAAAACAGCTTGGGGATCCCCCCAAAATCCATACCAGACCCTTATCCGAGCATGCAGCCCGGCAGGTCAGGAAAGGGGGGACGACGAGCGAGCGCCCCCCCTCCTGAACTATACCAGGCCACATGCCCTCAACATGGGGGGGTGCTTTGGGGAAGGGGGGCTCCCCCCCAAAGCACCTTGACCCCATGTTAATGGGGACAAGGGCCTCTTCCGTTATTGGGATAATTGGTCGGCCATTTTTTGGGATTTTAGCATATTTTGTTTACCAGTAAAGTTGAAAATTTTTTGTTCCAAATTTACTGATAAAAAAAATGTGCCAAAATCCCGAAAACAGCTGACCAATTAACCCACTAACGGCCCGAAAATCGTTCGATTTTTTTTTCGGCAGAAAAATTAGCCGATTTTAGACCCATCTATGGCCTGCTTTACATGAGTCTAAAATCGTCCGCAAAAAAAATCGGCTGATTTTCGGCCCGTTAGTGGGTTAAATGGTCAGCCATTTTTGGGGATTTTGCAACTTTTTTTAATTGGTAAATTTGGATAAAAATTGGCCGATTTTGCAGATCGGCCGATTTTAGCTGCAATGATCGGCAAATTGGCTGATCTTTTAACAGATAAAAAGTCTGCACATGAGCCATGACCTGCAAGAAAAAGAATAATAAAAAAAAGAATAAGAAAAAGAAAAATGCATGCCATAGATGGGGCGAAAACTGACCGTTTTAAAAAAAAAAAAAAATCGGTTGTTCAATGGGCCGACGTTCCCACCAATGGTAAAAAAATTGTTCGATTTTCGCCTTGTCTACGGCCTGCAAATATAATAGCAAAGTAATTACTTCTGTCCCTGCAGAGAGCTGCGCTATTATATTTGACATTAAAAAGTATAAAGGTTGCAACATTGTATCTATATGTATCCAAATAAAACCATCTATATCCGAAATGGATACAAATAGATACAATGTTGCAGTCTCTATACTTTTTAATGTCAAATATAATAGCGGAGCTCTCTGCAGGGACAGAAGGAATGTTTCAGCTGTCATCGGGGTTTCCCACTGACAGCTGAATTTTAAATTATTTCCGTGAATTAAATAAATAATAAAAAAAAACAGCGTGGGTCCCCCCCTCTCATCCTTACCAAGCCCTTCAGGTCTGGTATGGATATTGAGGGGGAACTCCACACTGAAATTAAAAAAAAAAGCAGCGTGGGTCCCCCTCAATATCCATACCAGACCCTTATCCGAGCATGCAGCCCGGCAGGTCAGGAAAGGGGGGGGACGAGCGAGCGCCCCCCCCCCTGAACCATACCAGGCCACATGCCCTCAACATGGGGGGGTGCTTTGGGGCAGGGGGGCTCCCCCCCAAAGCACCTTGTCCCCATGTTGATGAGGACAAGGGCCTCTTCCCCACAACCCTGGCCGGTGGTTGTGGGGGTCTGCGGGTGGGGGGCTCATCAGAATCTGGAAGCCCCCTTTAACAAGGGGGCCCCCAGATCCCGGCCCCCCCCCCCTACGTGAACGAGTCTGCGGTACATGGTCCAGCAGACTTATTCACAAAAAAACTAAGTGTGGTGTAAAAAAAACACAGTACAGGGTCTTTGACAAGTCCTTTAATAAAACAATGTCCCCCGAAGTAGATCCAACGTCAATCACAGCGGCGGCGGCGGCAGGGACCCAAAAAAGAAAAAAAAAAAAAAAAAGGTTCCGCTCCCGTCCGAGGCTTCCAGCCTTGTGAAGAAGAGGCTAGCTGACATTTCTTATATAGGTATGGGGCGGGGCCAGCCGGGGACATCATTCGAGTGACCCGCCCCATGTCACATGCTTGCTGTTCCCGGCTGGCCCCGCCCCATAGCTATATAAGAAATGTCAGACTGTCTCCTGCATTCAGCTAGTTAGCCTCAGTGGAGAGACAGGGTGACATTTCTCAAATAGGTAAGGGGCGGGGATGATGTGCCTGGCTGGCCCCGCCCCATACCTATATAAGAAATGTCAGCTAGCCTCTTCTTCACAAGGCTGGAAGCCTCCGACGGGAGCGGAACCTTTTTTTTTTTTTTCTTTTTTCGGGTCCCTGCCGCCGCCGCCGTGATTGACGTTGGATCTACTTCGGGGGACATTGTTTTAATAAAGGACTTGTCAAAGACCCTGTACTGTGTTTTTTTTACACCACACTTAGTTTTTTTGTGAATAAGTCTGCGGGACCATGTACCGCAGACTCGTTCACGTAGGGGGGGGCCGGGATCTGGGGGCACCTTGTTAAAGGGGGCTTCCAGATTCTGATAAGCCCCCCGCCCGCAGACCCCCACAACCACCGGCCAGGGTTGTGGGGAAGAGGCCCTTGTCCTCATCAACATGGGGACAAGGTGCTTTGGGTTGGGGGCCCCCCCTGTCCCAAAGCACCCCCCCATGTTGAGGGCATGTGGCCTGGTATGATTCAGGAGGGGGGGGGCGCTCGCTCGTCCCCCCCCCCTTTCCTGACCTGCCGGGCTGCATGCTCGGATAAGGGTCTGGTATGGATATTGAGGGGAACTCCACGTCGAAATTTAAAAAAAACAGCGTGGGTCCCCCTCAATATCCATACCAGACCCTTATCCGAGCATGCAGCCCGGCAGGTCAGGAAAGGGGGGGGGGACGAGCGAGCGCCCCCCCCCTCCTGAACCATACCAGGCCACATGCCCTCAACATGGGGGGGGTGCTTTGGGGCAGGGGGGGCCCCCAACCCAAAGCACCTTGTCCCCATGTTGATGAGGACAAGGGCCTCTTCCCCACAACCCTGGCCGGTGGTTGTGGGGGTCTGCGAGCGGGGGGCTTATCAGAATCTGGAAGCCCCCTTTAACAAGGGTGCCCCCAGATCCCGCCCCCCCCCTACGTGAATGAGTCTGCGGTACATGGTCCCGCAGACTTATTCACAAAAAAACTAAGTGTGGTGTAAAAAAAACACAGTACAGGGTCTTTGACAAGTCCTTTATTAAAACAATGTCCCCCGAAGTAGATCCAACGTCAATCACGGCGGTCGGCGGCGGCAGGGACCCGAAAAAAGAAAAAAAAAAAAAGGTTCTGCTCCCGTCGGAGGCTTCCAGCCTTGTGAAGAAGAGGCTAGCTGACATTTCTTATATAGGTATGGGGCGGGGCCAGCTGGGCACATCATCCCCGCCCCTTACCTATTTGAGAAATGTCACCCTGTCTCTCCACTGAGGCTAACTAGCTGAATGCAGGAGACAGTCTGACATTTCTTATATAGCTATGGGGCGGGGCCAGCCGGGAACAGCAAGCATGTGACATGGGGCGGGTCACTCGAATGATGTCCCCGGCTGGCCCCGCCCCATACCTATATAAGAAATGTCAGCTAGCCTCTTCTTCACAAGGCTGGAAGCCTCGGACGGGAGCGGAACCTTTTTTTTTTTTTTCTTTTTCGGGTCCCTGCCACCGCCGCCCTGATTGACGTTGGATCTACTTCGGGGGACATTGTTTTAATAAAGGACTTGTCAAAGACCCTGTACTGTGTTTTTTTTACACCACACTTAGTTTTTTTGTGAATAAGTCTGCTGGACCATGTACCACAGACTCGTTCACGTAGGGGGGGGGCGGGATCTGGGGGCCCCCTTGTTAAAGGGGGCTTCCAGATTCTGATAAGCCCCCCGCCCGCAGACCCCCACAACCACCGGCCAGGGTTGTGGGGAAGAGGCCCTTGTCCTCATCAACATGGGGACAAGGTGCTTTGGGGGGGGAGCCCCCCTGTCCCAAAGCACCCCCCCATGTTGAGGGCATGTGGCCTGGTATGGTTCAGGAGGGGGGGGCGCTCGCTCGTCCCCCCCCCTTTCCTGACCTGCCGGGCTGCATGCTCGGATAAGGGTCTGGTATGGATATTGAGGGGGACCCACGCTGTTTTTTTTTTAATTTCAGTGTGGAGTTCCCCATTAATATCCATACCAGACCTGAAGGGCTTGGTAAGGATGAGAGGGGGGACCCACGCTGTTTTTTTTTTTTTCTTTATTGCGGACCTTTATTATTACATTCAGCTGTCAAAATAAATATTATCTAGACCTTTGAAATAAGTAAAATCATTACAGAAATAATTATAAAGGATAAGAAACAAAAATAGAATCACTAGAACTAAGGAAATCTAGTTAGATTACATGAAGATATGCCGAGTGCTGTTTATTAAACACAATAGTCTTGACCGAGTGCCGGCTGTCAGAGGAATCCACAGTAAGATTCACTATTAGTCAGTGGCTAAAAAACAAACGCCCATGGCAGAAGTCTAAAATGTGTTCTGCACATGCTCAGTTGTATCTGCCAAAGACACTGCACGGGCGTCTAGATTTTTACTGTGTCGATTTCCTTCAAAAAAACGATTTTTAACACATTCTTAATTTTTTTTGAAATAGCAGATATTGTTTAAAGTGAAGTCCTGATATTTGGCAAAGCAAATTTCTAAGTGAACATGTCTCTGCAGTGATTTTTCATGGTGTTAGACATGCTTCTTAGCAAGTCTGCTTTGTGAGTCTGATTCCGGGCGTGTGTCTTTTTGTGAATTATATTGGACATCTGCTTATGGGCGCTGGTCAATAGTGAATTAGGTTGCAGGGTAAAAAATAGACAGACGCCCATGAAAATTGGGCTTAAGTCCATGAATATGCGCCCACGCCCAATATTGAATAAGGGCCAAGGTGTCAGTTTTGACGTGACGCTAATGCTTCAGTGTGAACAGCACTGTGTGCTATCCTGCAGAATGTTCCTTAAAAACGCTTCACAAACGCCTGTCTGATGCCTACTGACAAAGCTAGTGTGAACGTAGCCTTAGGAGGAGTTGAAGCCTCCCAATCAAGGCTATGGTGCAGCTCCTCAAATGCCTGGCAGGCGTTTGCGGAGCATTAATACCATTTAACTTCATTATAGGAGTTTGTGGTGCAGTTTTAATGCTTGGCAAACACCTATCAACTGCCTCAAAATCGAGCATTGGGTGTTTGGGGAGCATTTGAAGAGCGTTAAAAACACCTCTCTAATGCTTGTCAAATGCTATAGGGGTGTTTGGCAAGAGTTAGAAATAAAGTCAAGTGTGAACGAGCCCTAATGGTCTTAATGCCCACACACAAGCGGCAACATGTTCAGCAACGTTTGAAAATAAACACACCTTTATTATTATTATACAGTATTTATATAGCACCAGAAAGGTTTGCTCAGTGCTGTACATTATAGTGGGGGACAGAACATGAGACAATACAGTACACGAGGGGTTCGAGGGCCCTGCTTTTTCGAGCTTACAATCTAGGAGGGAGGGGAAAGTGGTATAGGAGGAAGTGGCTGTGGGGGAATGGAGTGGTAGGAGGAGTGGAGGAGATTGGCTGTTAGGTGAGGGTGGGGTAGGCTTCCCTGAAGAGATGGGTTTTCAGGGTGCGCCTAAAGGTGAGGAGGGTAGGTGACAGTCTGATGGATTGGGGTAGTGAGTTCCAGAGGATGGGGGATGTCCTGGAGAAGTCCTGCAGTCGGGCGTGGGAGGTGGAGACCAGGGAGCTAGAAAGTAGGAGGTCTTGTGAGGAGCGAAGAGTACGGGTAGGGTGGTATTTGGATATCAGGTCGGTGAGGTAGTTTGGGGCAGCATTATGAATGGCTTTGTATGTCAATGTTAGTAGTTTGAATGTAATGTGTTGGGCAATCGGGAGCCAGTGGAAGGAATGAGAGAGGGGGATGGCAGAAGAGGAGCGGTTGGTAAGGTGGATGAGTCTGGCCGCTGAGTTCAGGATAGACTGAAGCGGGGATAGTCTGTGATGAGGTAGGCCGGTGAGAAGGGAGTTGCAGTAGTCCAAACGTGAAATAATGAGGGAGTGAACAAGTTGTTTATTAGTGTCTGGGGTTAGGAATGTACGTATTTTGGAGATGTTGCGGAGGTGGAGTCTGCATGAGTTTGCCAACAATTGGACATGGGGTTGGAAGGACAGGTTTGAGTCTGGGGGGGGGGGGTGCGCAGGCTGGGGGGAAGATTAGGAGCTCGGTTTTGGAAAGGTTCAGTTTGTGGAAATGGAGCGACATCCAGTCTGATATGTCGTTCAGCAGGTGGGTGATGCGGGTGGAGACTGAAGGGGTGAGGTGAGGGGTGGAGAGGTAAATGTACGTGTCATTGACGTAGAGGTGATAGTTTAAGCCGTGGGAGTGTATCAGTTTGCCGAGGAAGGAGGTGTAGATGGAGAAGAGAAGGGGCCCGAGGACAGAGCCTTGGGGGACCCCAACAGAGAGGGGGAGAGAGGGGGAGGTATTATAGGTAACGCTGAAGGAGTGTTGGGATAGGAAGAAGGAGAGCCAGGAGAGAGCGGATTCTCTGATGCCGAGGGAATGTAGTTTATTAAGGAGGAGGGGGTGGTCAACTGTGTCGAAGGCCGTGGAGAGGTCGAGGAGTAAAAGGACGGGAGTAGTGGCCATTAGCTTTGATGGTTAGCAGGTCATTAGTGATTTTGAGTAGGGCGGTTTCGGTGGAGTGTAGGGGACGGAAGCCAGACTGTAGTGCATCGGGGAAGTTGCTCATCAAGGAGCTTGGAAGTAAATGGCAGAAGGGAGATGAGTCTAAGATTGTTCAGGTCGGTGGGGTCCAGGGAGGGTTTTTTGAGTATGGGGGTGATGTGCGCGTGCTTTAGGGGGGAGGGGAATGCGCAAGTAGAGAGGGAGAGATTGAAGATGTGGGTGAGAGAGCGTAGGATGGAGGAGGAGGGTGCCCGAAGGAGTTGTGTGGGGACAGGGTCAAGGGGGCAAGTGGCAAGGTGGGCTTCTGAGAAGACCTTGGTGACCTCCTCAGTGGTGGCAAGGCTGAAGGAGCGGAGTGTTGGGGAGGTAATAGTGTGTGGGACGTTAGATGTGATGGGGGGCAGGGTGGTTGCGAGGTCAGAGGAGGGGAGAGTTGGTGGGGTTATAGTGGGAGAGAGGCAAGGTGGGGAGGTAGGTTGAGCATTGGTGATGCCCTTACGGATTGCGTCAATCTTATTTTAGAAGTGATTGGCAATCTCGTGGGAGGTGAGTGAGGTACTGGTTGGAGGTGGGGAGTAGGGAGTTGAAAGTGGAGAAGAGCTGGCGAGGACTGGTGGAGAGGGTGTTGATGAGGGTTACGAAGTAGGCTTGTTTGGCAGCATGGAGGGATGAGGTGTAGGTGAGGAAGGCGGATTTGTAGAGGGAGAACGCTCGAGGGGATCTGGTTTTGCGCCATAGTCTCTCCAGCGCACGACTGCGTCATTTAAGATTTTTAGTGTGGTCGTTCTGCCAGGGTTGAAGCGGTCAGGGTCTAATGCTACGTGTGGTTAGCGGTGCTAAGGAGTCTAGGGCAGCTGACAGCGAGTCGTTGTACGCAGTAGTGGCCAAGTCAGGACATGACAGTGGAAAGATACTGTCGTACAGACGGTCAGCTGCAGAGTGGAGAGGGGCTGGGTTCAGGTTGCGGAGGTTACGGCTGGTGATGGTTTGATGTTTGGGGGGGAGGTGTTAGAGGACGGGGAGATGGAGAATGTAATGAGGTTGTGGTCAGAGAGAGGGAAAGGCGTGTTTGTGAGGTTGTGGGGGGTGCAGAGATTGGAGAAGACGAGGTCCAGGGTGTTCCCGTCAGTGTGGGTGGAGGACTGTGTGCACTGTGTGAGTGCAAAAGAAGAGGTTAAGTGGAGGAGTTGGGATGGAGCCGGGTTGTTGACATTGATAGGGATATTGAAGTCACCAAGGATGATGGTGGGTAGCTCAGAGGAGAGGAAGAAGGGCAGCCAGGCGGAAAAGTCGTCAATTTTTTTTTTCTAAGTGATCATCCAAGGCCTATAAATCTTTATTTCTGAAACTGACCAGTGCTATTTACTATTATTGACTAACATTCATTTCCTGCTGGGGATCATTTAGTATCCACCTTAGCTATTTTTTTTCTTGATTAATCATTTTGAGTTTTAAAAAGGTGGAGAAAAAAATTATGCATGGAAAATGCACTTCCATTTACCCAAACACCCCAAAAAATTGTTGCAATGTTGCACATGAAAACAGTGGAATAATGAATGCATACAGAGTAACGCGCAGATAGCAATAAAATGAAATGTGCTGTGTGTTCGGAGGCATCATTTCTGCATTCCAGATGAGTTTCTGCATGTGCGCATTTGATGCATTCAGATGTATTTTTTTTTGCTTCATCACAATTGAGGACATTTGCAATCTGGTGCAATTTTGAGGAGTTTTGCCGAGTTCCATACACACAGAATACAACATCTTCTACTTTTGTTGACCACACTGGAATGCACTGCACTCGTGTGAACCAGGGCCACTGGAATCCATGTTAACCACCGTCCATGCATTTTTGATGCTGAATAAAAAATGCACTGAAATGCACCTGGTGTGAACCAGCCCTAGAGAAGTTAGATTTGTGAAATCTGTCTGGAACCACACCCCTTTGTAGATTACCATGGGCTGTGTATTGATGTAAACTGCATTAATGGTCAGATGTGGTTATCATCTAGTCTGGTGATACAGTATGGGACTGATTAAGCAGCTCTGTCTCAGAAAATATTTTTGCTCATTGATACTTTAATAGCAACATACAGAAGCAGCAACACACAAAAGGGCTAATTTACTAAAACTGGAGGGCGCAAAATCTGGTGCAGCTGTGCATGGTAGCCAATCAGCATCTAATCTCAGCTTGTTCAGTTAAGCCTTGACAATAAAACCTGGAAGCTGATTGGTTTCTATGCAGATCTGCACCAGATTTTGCACTCTCCAGTTTTAGTAAATCAACCCCTAAGGGACCATTTAAACACAGGGTTTTAATGTGGTGAGGCAGCCCATTTATTTTTTTTAAACACAGCAGGATATAGTAACACTCCTGTCTCAATAGGCAAACCAAGAACAGCAGCACAATTTAATCCTCAGTTGTTCTAGGTCTGGATCTAATTGGGTCAGTAAAGCATACACATGCTGCACAACAAAATCAACAAAATTGTAATTAAATTTGAAATTAGTTTGAGTATGACATTTTTCCTGAAGTGCAGTTGTCATTGCAAACAAATCAAGTAACGCTAGATAATGATACATGATATGGATAGTTATATAGTTAGTCTGGCTGAAAAAAGACAAAAGTCCATCCAGTTCAACCATTAAAAAAAAAAAAGTCATAATCCTATACCCACAGTTGATCCAGAGGAAGGCAAAGAAAACCCAGCAAAGCATGAATCAATTTTCTCCTGCAGGGGAAAGAAATCCTTCCTGATTCCCTGAGAGGCAAATCGGATATTCCCTGGATCAACTTTATCTATAAATGTTAGTATCCAGTTATATTCTGTATATCTAGGAAAGAATCCAGGCCTTTTTTAAAGCAATCCACTGAGCTGGCCAGAACCAACTCTTGAAGGAGTCTATTCCACATTGTGAAGAAACCTTTCCGTGTTTGAAGATTAAATCCCTTTTCCTCCAGACGTAAAGAGTGCCCCCTTGTTGTGATGACCTCAGGGTGAATAGCTCTACACCAAGTTCACTATATGAATCACTGATGTATTTATACATGTTGATCATATCCCCCCTTAATCTCCTCTTCTCAAGAGAGAATAAATTCAGTTCCTCTAATCTTTCCTCATAGCTGAGCTCCTCCATGCCTCTTATCAGTTTGGTTGCCCTTCTCTGTACTTTCTCCAGTTCCCCAATGTTCTTTTTGTGAATTGGTGCCCAAAACTGAACTGCATAATCCAGATGAGGTATTACAAATGATTTGTACCGGGGTAATATGATATCTCTCTCTCTGGAATCTATACCTCTTTTAATACAAGAGAGGATTTTGCTCGCTTTAGAAACCGCAACTTGGCATTGCATGCCATTATTAAGCTTGTGATCTACCAGAACTCCCAGATCCATTGATTCCCCCGGTTGTACTCCCCCTAGTATGTATGATATATGCATATTCTTAGCCCCCAAGTACATAACCTTCCATTTATCAATATTAAACCTCATTTGCCACATAGTTGTCCAATTAAACAGTGCATTGAGGTCGACTTGTAAGTCTGTTTGTTCGGATCTGTTTGGTATTTTTAGAATATGTTTAATTTCCATTAAAACAGACATTCTTGTCTGCTGATCTGAATAATTCCTTCCAGTCCTTTGCACAACGGAGTTGCAAACATAAGGATGTTAAAATAGGAAAAGAAAAAAAAAAGACCAAAAGGTAAAGCTAGCTATGCTTATGGTAAAGGAATGTAACAAAATAAAACCAGAATCACTTAGTATTTTATCAGGTGTGCTCTAAAAAGCTAGTCCTCCCAAACGTAATATGTTCGTTTTTGGTAGATGCTGTAGAAATGACACAATGGTATATATACTGTCAGGGACTCAGATCGGTTTGTTTGAACTCCCCTTGCACTAGTTTAATTTTCTTTTTTTTTAATTTTACTTAATGGAGAATACAATTCTCTTTTAGAACTTGCTGCAAGAGTACGCACTTATTGTGGTCATCTGTACCACCAAGGTACACTTTGCTTCTGGCTTCAATTTCGTAAACTAATTTTTGTGCAGTCCCATTAGTTGGTGTTTGCAACCACATCATTTTACACAAAAGCAAAGGTCAGAATGCAGATCTTTTTATAGTATAGTTGAAGTTCAGGACTGTAAGGTCAAATTAAATAGCAGACAATAGTAGTCACTATTTAACCACCATTCACCAAGGATGTTGCATGACTGCAAAGAAACATTGGATGTGTATGAACTTTAATTTAACCACTTCAAGTCCGGACACTTTCGCGCCCTTCCTGCCCAGGCCAATTTTCAGCCTTCAGTGCTATCACACTTTGAATGACAATTGCGCAGTCATGCAACACTGTACCCATATTAATTTTTTAGCATTTTTTTGAGACAGATAACATTTATTTTAGTGGTATTTATACACCACTGGGATTTTTATTTATTTTGCTATGAAAAAGTCCAAACACTTTGAAAAATAAAGTGTTTTTCTTATAAAATTTTGCAAATAATCTTTCTTCATAAATCATGGCCAAAATGTATTCAGCTATCTTTTTAGTAAACAAAAATAACCCAATTTAGTTTATAACCAAAAATCATAATTTTTAAAAAAAAAAAATTTACATTTTCATATTTATGACTTTTTTTAACATACCGTTACCATAGTGACACTGTACTATTTGTGCGGGGTGATGAAGATTTTTGTTTTCTTTGTTTACACTGATTGCTTTTACAACCTTTATGGATGTAAAAGCAATCATTTCTCCTTCTCTCTCACTGTATTCCTGAAATTCAGAAGTTATTGGTCACAGCTTGTCACGTGGTACAAGGCTGTTGTGGATAGCCTTGTACCATGTGACCTCTCTGATCATTCACGGATTTCACAAGTAGTAAGCAATGATGTCAGGAAGTGACCACATGAATCGGGACCTCACACAGAGGTCTCCGGACACATCACGGTGCCGAGTGCTCCCAGGGAGCGAGCACAGGCAGAGAATGCGGGGGCCATTTATAAATGGCGACCCGCTTCGGCACTGCTCCTGTTCGGCTGCTGATATACATGGGCCGGATGGGAAGTGGTTAAAGTGTATCTATAGGCAAAATAATTTTTTTTTTATTATTATGGATGGAGCAGGAAGAGTCAAAACTGCTGTAATTGTTTTGCCATCTGTGTATCTGATTTCTCTTTACTTCCACTTTTACCAATCACAGGAACAAGCGTCTTCAGGGTGGAACATTTCCCCTCTATTTCTGTACTGTGGCAATTACAAATTTTGGATCTACCCTTACTTTCATTTGCTTAGGGAAATTCTCTCTCATCCTGTCCTGATCACCAATGTCTAACAGGGACAGAAACAGCAATAAAACATGACAGTGGTTCCAACCCCCCCCAGTACTCTAACCAAATCTTAAATAATAAAAAATCCTTTGGTTATACTTTAGGTAGATCTTATGTAAAATAAATTTACATAAGATTTGCACATTAAAGTGGAACTTCATTTTAAAATGAAAGTTCTGCTTTATGTCCTCCCACCATCTGTCACATACCTGATGGGAGACTGAAATGACAAGGTCGGCCTCACTTGTGTCACTAGCCCTGACCCCGATGGAGTTGGAACAGAGGGAGTGCCAGTAGTTGTTGTTTGCAGCTCTTGCAGATGAAGACCTTGGAAGGCTGATGATCCTCTGATTTTGGCACAGTAGTAGGCAGAGCAGGTTTTGTAGATTGCCAGGCATGCACCAGAGCAAGGCAGGTAATGAGGACAAGAGACAGGAGCAGTGTCATAGGAATAGCCAGGGTCATCAACAGTTGGGCAGCACGGTACAGAATCAGAAGGAAAAGCCAAGGTCAGGAGCAGAGCCAAAGTCAGGAACCAGTATCAATCAGGAGAGCAATCAGAGTAAGGTAAGGAACAAGCTGGGTCAGCAACAAAGGAATCACACAGGAACAAGCAGGACATGGGGCAGCTGAAGACCAGTCAGCACTGAACATGAGCAGAGGCACTCTTTAAATAGGCTGTCTGGCACCAATCTTTGCCGTGCGTGTGCGTGATCGCGCATTCCTGCGCCCATGCGCACAACCGGCAAGTCTTCTGTGGGAATCCCTATGCGCATTTCTGATCGCGATTCTTCTTGCCGGAAATCCCTTACACCATCCTCTAACACTTTTGGACATTTTATTTTTTTTGGAGGGGAAAGGGGGGGGGGGGGGGGAGTGATGGTAAGCAGGCACCTACAGTGGGTATAGAAAAGATTTGCAACCCTTTAAAATAACCACATTTGTTGCTTTGCAGCCTGAAATGAAGACAAACACAGTTTTTGTTTTATCCAGCTGTATTTACTCAGTGCAACTTATAATATCCAAGTGAAAGTTATAAAAACTAACATGACAGAAAATAAAAATTAAAAAAAAAATGACTGAGTTGGAAAAAGGAGCACCCCCTTGTGTCAGTATTTTGTTGAACCACCATGTGCTTTAATTACAGCCTTTGGTCTGTTGGAATATATGGGCAGCACAGTGGCTAAATGGTTATCACTTGCACCTGGCAGCACCAGGGTTGTTGGTTCAAATCCCGACCACAGCACCACCTGCCTGGAGTTTGCATGTTCTCCCTGTGCCTGCGTGGGTTTCCTCCCACTCTCCAAAGACATGCTGGTAGGTTAATTGGCTCCTGTCTAAATTGGCCCTAATATGTGTATGTACGGATGTGAGTTAGGGACCTTAGATTGTACACCCCTTGAGGGTTAGGGACTGATGCGAATGTACAATATATATGTGTAAAGCGCTGCGTAAATTGACGGCGCTATATAAGTACCTGAAATAAATAATAAATATGCCTATACTAACTTTACACATCTAGACTTTGCAAGATTTTGCCCACTCTTCTTTGCAGAGCTGCTCAAGTTTAGTTATACTGTATTTGATGGTGACCGTTTGTGGACTGCAGCTTTCAAGTCATTCCACAAATTTTCAATGGGGTTTAAATTGTTTCTAAACTAACAGTAAAATCAGTCTGTATATGCAGTAAAGCATGCTTGTTATACTCACTGTGGAACTTAAAGGGGTTAATCCTCTGCATTGTGTAAAAAGGCGGTTTGATCCTGTGTTCTCTGATCCTCCCCTTCTTTTAGTGCCTCACTCTTATCTCCTAAGACATACTGTGTGGAGTCACTCTGCACATGCTCAGTTTGGTGTGTATTGCTAGAAAGGTTTTTTTTCCTTGGGGGAGTGCACGTGATCAGCGCAGGCCCAATCAGCACTGTTCAGACAGATCAGGGGTTCTGCATCCTCCGAGAGCAGAAAGAAAACTCCTCCTACAAGCTTTAACATGTGTTCTGCTGAACACTGATAGAAGTCATAAGACTGCTCTAGCTGCTGCTGAGAAAAGGTATTTATCAGGTTATATTTACTAAAATAATTGCACTTCTATGTTCTGTGAGATATAGTGAATGCAGGTCCTGGGTTTAGTAAACACTAAGTCTGGGCTCGGACTAGGCAATGCAAGAAAATTCACCTTTTCTCCTTAAATCACCGTGTGGTCATTTTTGCTGTGTGTTTTAGGTCATTGTCATGTTGGAAGGTAAACCTTCTTACCATTGACAACTTTCTGGCAGAGGGCAGCAGATTTTCCTCAGCAGTTTGATGGTATTTTGTCCCAACCATTTTTCCTTCTATCCTGAACAAGTGCTCTAGTCCCTGCTGCAGAGAAACACCCCCATAATAGGATATTACCACTTCCATGCTTTACTGTAGGAATGGTGTTAATTGGATGGTGAGCCGTACTGGATTTCTCCAGATATCGTTTATTGTTGAGGCCAAATGAATTTTTTTTCTCATCTGACTAACACTTTTTTCCAGGTGGCCTCAGAATCTTCAAGGTATGTTTTGGCAAAGCTCAGTTGTGACTGCATGTGGCCTTTCTTGAGGAGTGGCTTTTTTTTCTTGCAACTCTCCCAGACAAGCCACAAGGAGAACGTATGTGTTGTCACATGCACACAATGACCACTCTTTGTCAAATTCCTACAACTGCATTAGAGTCGCTGTAGTCCTTTTGGTAGCCTCTCTGACCAGTTTCCTCCTGGCTCTTTCATCCAGTTTGGAGTAACGTCCTGTTGCAGGGAGGGTCTGTGTTGTACTAAATACCTTCCACTTCTTAATAATGGATATTGATAAAGCCTCTTGAAATGTGTTTGTATCCATCTTCTGACTTGTGCCTATGAACTTTATCCCAGAGATCTTTTGATAGTGCCTTGCAACCGTAGTTAATGGTTTGCCTAAGGGACTGAAATGCTCCAGGAAAGCTCTTTTCATGCTGAGCTAATCAAAATGACCACAGCTGATCACAGTTGAAAGTCAAATGGCTTTGTGTGCATTTGTAACAGCTACATTTGTAGATGCTAACTTTTTTTTTTGTAATAAAAGGGTCAAGAACTTATTTTAGGATTTTAATATGCAGTCTGCCTTTGCTGATCTGCGCACTTCCTGGTCAGCGATTTAACAGGTCTTTGGAACAAAATGAGAACTAGTCAACTAGAATTTAAAAAAAGGGAAGGTCAGTCAATGCAGCCTCCACTGTTTTGTCATTACAAAAGGTTTGCTTTCAACTTGGAACTCCAGCTACAGTTTTTCTTTGAATAAATATACTGCTCTCACCACAAAGTAAGGGTATAAATATGAACCTAATTATTAATAAAAACATGATAAATATTCTAGCTTTTGTACACTACCACACAGCCAAAATTTGGGCTAGCGTTGCAATTTAACAAAACAAACATTGTTTTACAAATTGTGAACAAAACAAAATCAGTTTGAGTAATCCATTTCAAAATATATTCACCATTTATAATAAAGAATCTTCAATAGCCAAATCACTGTTATAAATATTTATTTGTATCTATTGAACAATAGGCAATCAACATGAAGTGCAAGCTGCATGTATTGCAAATTCTGCTGTACTGCTAACTGTGAACCTTGTTACCCTATCTGGCATAGTCCAGCAGTCTGCAGTATTACTGTGATGGAAGCTATACAAATTCTGTGAAAATAAAATTGAGAAAGACAAAAATAGGTGCATGCAGTATTCTCAAATGATAACCTAGACAAATAAAAAAGACTGACACATGAAACCTCATGTAGATTCTAGTACTGCAAAAGCAGCAAAGAGCTGTGTTTGGGAAAGAGGCTGCCAAGCAGATATGGAATAATCAGGGGTGTCAAACTGGCAGTCCTCCAGCTGTTGCCAAACTACAAGTCCCATCAAGCCTCTGCCTTTGGGAGTCATGCTTGTAACTGTCAATCTTGCAATGCCTCATGGGACTTGTAGTTTGGCAACAGCTGGAGGGCAGCCAGTTTGACACCTGTGAATTAGGTTATTTGGTCAGTGTGAAAAAAGAACACATCACATGTGAATGCCATTATAGAAGGAATGTGTAGAAAGTGTGTTTTAGCAAGGAGTGTTTAATTAAAGGGCCAGTAAAGCTAAACTACAATAAGAGGAATTTCCTAAGACTGAAACAGCTGTGCACGGCAACCAATCCGTTTCTTCCTTTAATTTTCAAAATGTATCTATGCATAGTAACCAACTTGCTTCTAGTTTCACTTTGTTCAGTTGTTTCCAGTTTTAGTAAATTCCCTCCAATGCGTTTAAAAGGTACAGAGATTAGCAACATTTATGGCTGTATGCAAAATCATAATGGCTTTAGAACGGAAGATAGATGGCAAAGATAAAAGTGTGCATTTTTTTTTTTTTTTTTTTTTTTTTTTACATACAGCTGGCAGACTTCCATTGATTCTATTAAATATTACTTTAGGTAAACATTTGAAGTAAATGCCGTAGATGGATCAAATCGTGGCCGGTGTAGCTGGGACCAGCTGAGATATGATCCATCTACAGGCACATGTACTGAATTCAATCCATTGATCAACCAGCCTGTTGGATTTTTTTCATGTGTTTATTATGTTCTGCTGGCAGTGAAGGCTTCCCATTGGCAGAACACAACAGCACTGAGGGTGGGATTCCCCCATTGTGTCCGTGAATTGAGGAATTTTCTTTTCTTCTAACCCTGGAATCTATGGGCTGCTTTACAGGACTTACTGTGCAGGGTGGGCTTGAGGATGGAAGCACCAGAGAAGGCTGCTGCTCATCATAGAGAGGTAAGTAAGCACCTGGGAGGGAGGGTTCTGGGTTAAATCACAGGGCTAGAGATTGGGCTTTTTTGTAAACTGAACTGGTCCTTTCAGGTTTCTTAAAGTAAACCTTGAGAGCAAAATCAATCATAAGCGATTACATACTATTGGCCTGGATTAGCTGCAGGAGCCAGTACCCCCTATTGCTTTCAATGGGTCTGCCTCCTGTAGCCAATCACCTGGAACACCTGCTGGGGTTTTTTCATGTAATGAGTATCTGGCCCATTCACAGGTGTGAATGTGGCCAAAGCCTAACGACAAAATGGAATAGGCTACACTGATCTTTACTACAAATATAAACACAATCTGTCCTATGTATTTTAGATTAACTGGTCCTTTAGCATTGGTATTGGTCCTAAACTAAAGTAAACTAAGAAAAATAAACTTGAGAGGCTGTAAATCCACCAGTTCCACTCTTTGGTCATGCTAATCAAACATATCATTTGGTATAATGCACACCAAACACCTTTTACATACAAGATGTGGTGTATGGAATGGATACAAAAAATAAGTTATAGCACTTTACAGCCTGAAGTACACAGTGAAATCACTGGAGTGGTTAGCGGTTTCATACACAGCCAAGACACATAGGTAAAATCTGTAATTGCAGCATACTATACACCTGAGCCATGGGCAGCCATGACATTTTAATAACCATCAATATTGAGAACGGATATAAACATTAAAGAAAAAAAAATACTAAAAATAAAGCATTTGAACATGGCTATTAAGGAGGAGTAGTTTAGATTACTGTACTATAAAAAGTGGTAATTCTAGATTCTAGGGATTCATGCTGAGCTTTTTTTTTTAATAAAAATATATTTTTCCTGAGCATTGCAGAGAACACTCTGTAGAAAATAGCATTTTATGACATTCATCAGCAAAATGTCTGCCTAATGCATGCACATACAGACAGAATATGTATGGAAGTTTTATGGAGGAAAGCTAGTTACTGCAGACTTCTGCATGTTAACATTATACAAAGGATATAAAAAGGACAAAAGATGTTAAGACCATGATGTTAAAGTTGATCAACTTTCATTGAAGTTGTTCGTGACAGCACCAAAGAAAGCTGCAGGGATCATCTGATTTCCAGTTTTGGGGCTAAGTCACTGCAAAGGTAGAAAATGAAAACAGGAAAGCCTACAGCCACCGGTCAGAATTTGACTCTCTCAGCGAATGACTGGATAGTTACTAATGAAAATTAATTTTTTCTCATTTTCTTTCTCCAGTTGTAATGAATTAGACCACCATAACACATATGAAATGTAACCATATCCATATCTTCCATATTTTAGGACATCGGTTTCATATTACAAGCATTTAATTAAAAGAATAAACTATTGCCAATTTGCCTTAATTACATGCAGAAGGTATAACGATTATTTTTCTTCTGATGACTTACTGGATCATAAAAGATGTACAACCTTTACTAAAAAATGAAGGAACAGGTTATGATGTATTAACAGTTTCTAGAAAGAAACATTACAAAAAATAAGTTATCTGAAAGTGGAAAACTCAAAATGTGAAGCAACAATCCAAATTTTTAAAGAATCCAACAATCCACTGAGGTCCATTTTTAAAGGTTTTACCCATTTTCACACCTTTTTTTTTTTTTTAACGTTGTGTTAATCTTGTGTAAAAGACCACTATGCGTTCAAAAGGAATATTTTGCCAATTCAAACTAAAGTTCAGTTCTTATTGTTGGATAGAGCAAGGAAGAATTAGAATATGTCAGGTTTTTACCACTAACTGGAACTTTAAACAGTGCCAGACAGGAAGTGAGAGGAACTCTTTATCAGCAACACAGGCAGAAATAAAACACTCTTCCATAGTAAAACCAGGAGGAAAAAAAAAAAAAAAGAAATTGTGTCAGATCAGTTTGTTCTGTCCCTGTTGCAGATTTTTTTTACTCACTTTCTTTCTGGAAATTAGGGTAAATCTCCCCAACTGGTCTCCTTGTATAGCAGTACAAACATGGCGGAAGGTCTACATTATCTCCCTGTCTATCAAAAACTAAAAAAGTTTTTGGAGTTTTAATGTATAAAATTGGTACAACCTTTTTTCTGGAAGTGCATATATAATTTAGCTGTGGATTTAAAGTTTCTATCCACTTCTCTAACCACTAGGATATGAAAGCAAGGGTAATAAAATAATCATTGTAGACAATGGTATTACTTGTCTGCTTATACTAGAAAAGGCTTCTGATGTATCAATTTTCCTCAGACAGAAATGTTTACATTTACTGAAAATGTTGTGTCCATACAAAAATTTCACAAGTAACTGAAGATCACTTCACTTTACAATTGTCCATCATTGAAATGAAAAAAAAAAAAACAAACTGGGCAATTCCGCAAAGGATACTTCAATGCTTGCATAAGCATGAATGCACGTGATTTGTAATGCATATAATTTGCAAATCCACTTCTCATTGTCTCCTTCCAATACTATATTGATCAGAAAGGTGGAAATATTCTATAATAAAAAATATATCTATTCCTCACAGCCTTCTTTGGGTGTCACAGCCATATAGTTATTACAAAGAATGGGCCTGCAGCAATTTTAAGTGCCCCTAACATTATTTTCTGGGTTTTTTATAGTTAGTCATACTACAAATTAATGCACATAATGTCAGGTTCTGATATTGATGCCATTCTGTAAATCTCTGTAAACCTCAAACATCTGTTACTACTTTTTCTACAACTTTAAGACATCTAAAATTTGGAGAATTGGCAAAAACATTTATAGAGATCTTTGACCCTCACAGTAGCAATGGCTTCTACACTGCTTGGTTGAACTTGCAGGTAAAAGTCAAGATTATTAAAATGACCAGTACTTTTATTTTCTGGATGTAAATGTTTTTAGAACGTCAAATTAACAGGTCATATCTCAAATCTAAAAAGATAAGAAAGTATGATGAACTATATGACTTATCCCTGCACAGAAGCCAGTCTACATTAGGAAGAGGGATACAGTTGAGATGCAACTAAACAAGTCTAATTTCTGTGCATTATTTCTTTAAGTTATTACTCAGGTTTAGATCTCTTTAAATTAAAGCAAAAATAACTTTTGGTTCCACCATCAGATATGACAAGGAAGACTAGTTTTGAAATACAATGTAAAAGGTGCTAATCCGTACATGTACGTTTATGTACGTTTGGGTGGGTAGATAACACACACATCTGTGTGTGTTACATGTATAGATCATATGCATGTACCCAAATATAAAGCAATTACATTATGAGGTTAGTTAAAGGAAATATGGCTCTCTATGAATGCTTGGATTTATAGACAACAGGCCTTGAATTAAAATAAAAAAACTCTGGTTTTCATTTCAAAAAAGAAAAATAATGAAGAAATATACAAACTTAGAACATATTCCAGAACTGCTAAGTAAAACAGAGCTTATCACTCTCATTCAGGTAGCCAAAGTTTGGCAGAGCTGGTGCTTTAAGGTTCTAGGTCTGTGATAACAGAAATTCAAATACAGGCACAGTCCAATTTGATGGAGCAAGGAACTCCATTAAGGCAAGGTCTCTCACAGAAGAACACATCGAAAGAAACTGCTCTTCTTCTGTTGTTCTGGGGTTATTTTCACTCCTTGATTACTGCTCTGGGAACTGTTTCCCTCCTGGAAAAAAATATAAAATGTGTTAAACCTATCACAATGTTTCTAGGAGTCACCTTATTTCACATCATGGGCCTTGCTAATTAAATGGCCTTCAGTAAATCAAACACGATATAAGATAACATCGGGCAAAAAATTTTTTACATCAGGTTACCACAATTAAGATGCAATAACCTCCTACATTGCGGAATAAGCACAGTGCCATAACATACACACCTTCTTGCTGGCACAGTCTGGGCAGCATGCAAGCCTCCCCTATCTCCAAAACACCCACTATGTAGCTACTTTCTCTTCCAAACTCTGCAGCTGCTCTTGCACACACGGAGACAAAAATTGCCCAGCTTATATCGGCTTCCCTACTGACCTAAATCCAATGGGTGGCATGTGTGATTCGTAAGCAAAAAGTCAGGCCCTGCAGGGAAGAACATTCACCATTTGTATGCAAAGTGACCATGCAAGGACAGATAAGTTTCGTTAGTTTGTGTGGTCAGTTTAAAGCAGGAACCCAGAGCAAATGGCAGGATCACCAGGTATTTTGCAGCAACACACATAATAACAAAGTTATAGGCAACATTTTCAGTATATGAATAATTGAGCACATGTGTGGATTTTTAATTTTTGTAGTAACAAAGTAGTCCAGGAATTCACCAAAGCAGCATTCCCCATCAAACGCCATACTCAAAAGGTGTTTCTTGCACAGATGTTCCACAGATCAACATTTACGGCAAAGGGCCCTCCACATGTGTACAGAAACAAAACTCATTCTGGACATCAGGTGAATAATATCCACCAACCCATCAACGCCATAGAGTGTGGCCACAAGCATGAGCTCCAGTTGTTGGAGGACAGAGGGTCTGCAAGGACAGATCCAGAATTCCGAGACATTTCCTTTGACCAGGCACCGAAGGTCTAGCACATGGACATTTGGCAGGTTTCAGGACAGGGCCAGCAAGGGAGAATAAGGCCTTGGGAAGAGCGTCTAATTTATTATCCACCGGGTCTTTAACCCCTTCCCAAAGCCACTTCCCGGCCCTTCAAGAGGTTCTAATGCTTCACAGTAAGCACATTGCTTTGAATGGCTGTGCTGTGCACAGTCATCCATAGCAGTGCACCCGAGCTGACAGGGAAAACTGTTAGTAAACAAAACAGTTCTCCTGCCAGTCAGATCCTCGGTAATCACCGGGCGCTGGCGAGTAATCACCGGCCGGGATCCGGTGATCGACAGCAGCGGCCGCGAAAGGCGCGCCCATTACCTGGAAATGTAAAATCACATATATATATATATATATATATATATATATATATATATATATATATATATATATATATATATATACACACATACATATACATACATACATACACACGTGGTTTTGCGCACCCGTAGTATTTCTGCTATAGGGCGGTCGGGAACCGGTTAAGCTTGGAACCAATAGCTTCTGGAGCAAAGGATCATAAAAGGTATTCTGGTATACATCCCTCTGTGTTCTCAGCAAGCCCAGCACCGGGAACACTTGGGGGGATGTGGCCAGCCCAAAGGGCAGTGCCCCAAAACAAAAATGGCGATTCCTTACTGAAAATCGCAGAAACCCTGAAAAAAAATTGGCACACAAAGATAAGCATCATTGAGGACTATGGACACCTGAAATCTATCTCTTGCAGAGAGGCCACCATTGATCATACCGATCGCATCCAAAACAGAAGGTCATCTAGGCTATGTCTAGTGCCTTGAGATCTAAGATAGATCTCACTTGCCCGTTTGGTTCTGGGCCCGCCAACCTGTCGAGCGTCTTACAATAATGAGCCCATAACTTCTGTTCCAAGTGAAAATGCAAGGCAAAAGCCTGACAACTCTGAAATGAATCCAGAAGGTCCCAAGGGGACAGGAATCATCTCAGAGACTTCCTAGCATCCTCTACCCAAAATACTTCACAAAACATAGCAGTCTCAGGCTCTGGAGGGGAAAAGCTTACAGCACCTGGTATTCCCAGACAGTCTGCCCTCCAAATACCAAGCGGAGCTGACCCTGCTTAGCTTCTGAGTTCAGGTGTTCATTACAGCTCCGCCACCAGGCGGGAACAGTGTTGCGTGGTCAAGTAACTGTTTAAGCATCACATCATTCAAAATGGAAAAAAATGACCTGGTAATGAAGGGGTATTACAGGATGTTACTCAAGTGGTTCAAACATATTTGGAAAACAAATTTTACTTACCATCTTTTTGTCCATTTTTGCTTTGATGTCTCGTGCCAATGTAAAAAAAGCCTATGATATAATTTGATAATTAAAGTATTAAAAGTATGTGTATATCTCATGTGTCATCTCAACAAAAAAAAAAAAGAAGAAAAGGAAATAAAATGTAAAAAAAGAAAAAAAAAAAAATTTGTTAAAACTCAAATTCAAAACTGAATGCAAAAAAACTTAATTAAATATTACGCCTAGTGAATAAATAGGTGATGATGTAATGTGAGTGCTTACATTACATAGAAGTTTACTTCCAAAAATGTTTGGTTGTGAAAAGCTTACCTCCATTTACTATCAACTACATAAAAAACGTCAATGCAAAAAAACAGAGCACAAATATAGATAAAAGCCAGCCATAGATGGATCAAATCTCGGCTGGTTCAGCAGGGACTATTAGTGAAAACTACACTGATGTACACAATATTATTAGGATGCATTTACCTTACGTTATTTCAACCATTTCGTCCATTTTGGATGCCGGGTAACCAACAATTTAACAGGATCATGCTGTTAGTACAATGTGCAAAAACAAAGACACAGCATCTACAATTCAGCCAGTAGTACATTTGTACTACTGGCTGAATTGTAGATGCTGTGTCTTTGTTTTTGCACATTCAAGTTTCAAGTGCATTTTTTATTAGAACATATATCTTTACATAAGTGGAATTTCAGGAGCTTAAAGTAACATGACAGAATGCTCACTCAAAGCCTTCAATTGTCTATCAGTGCTCCCTAGTGGAGAATTCATGTAACTTTCAGCAGAACCTCAAGCTGATAGAAAAGCTATATTAAAAGTACAGCTAAAGGCAAAACATTTTTGTTAGTTTTGGATAGAATGAAGATGGATTAGAACATGGTTTTTACTGCTGTCTACACTCTCATTAGGGAGATTATCCTATCTCTTTGTCCAGTTTACCGTTACCTTCAAAAAAAAAAAAATTTGGGTTGTCCTTAGAAAAATAAGTGGGACAAATCTTCCAACGGGAACACTAGTTCTGGTGAACTAGGAGTCCCCAAGGAATTCCCTTAATTTGCAGGGATTTATTCTCACTTCCTGTTTTGGCTATTGGACAGGAAGTGCAAGTAAATCTCCCCTATGGGACACAGCTGGCAAAAAATAAACTGACAGGTGTTATAACACTCCCTTATTCTAGGCAAAACTTTTTTTTTCCCCATTTTGGATATTGTTCTACTTTAAAATTTTCATTAATAAATTAGCAAGTGTATTTTTTTTTATGTAAAAACTGGATTTTTACTACATACTTACCTGTAAAAATCTGTTTCTTGGAGTACATCACAGGACACAGAGCAGGCTATTCATGACTGTGCTGGTTATATGTCACATATAGGTAAAATTGGACACTGGCTGACCAATCAGAGAGGAGGTCCCCCCCTATACATCCCTCCTAAACAGGAAGTACTTCAGTTTTTGTAGCAAGCAATGAAATTCCAGAAAGAGGAGGAGCGGGACCTCTGTGCCCCATGATGTACTCCAAGAAAATGATTTAACAGGTAAGTAATTTGAAACAATCCAGTTTTCTTTATCATACATCATGGGACACAGAGCAGGCTATGCATGACTATGTGGGCAAAAAGAAATTTGAGAGGAGGGAGACACCATGCTAGCCACTGTCAATCCCTCAGGACCTACTCAGCCGTCCATAAAACACTGCAGCCAAAGGCAGAATCCTCTGCATCTCTGACATCCACCTGGTAGAACTTTGTGAATGTGTGAACCAAAGCTCATGTAGCAGCCTTGCAAACCTGAGCCACTGATGCCTGATGACGGAATGCCCAAGATGCCCCCACACTCCTGGTAGAGTGTGCCTTCACTCGAAAGGTTAGTACCTTACCATCCAAACCATAGGCTTGAATGATCAACTGGCGGATCCAACGTGAAATAGTCACCTTTGACGCCGCCTGCCCCTTCCTTGGTCCCACTGGCAGCACAAACAGAGCATCTGACCTCCTGAGCTGTGCTGTCACCTTCAAGAAGATCCTTATGAGTACTACATCCAAGGTATGCAGATATCTTTCTCTTGCTGACTAAGGCTCAGGAAAGAATGAAGGCAGAACTATGTCCTGATTGAGATGAAAACTATAAACCACCTTTGGTAAAAAAAAAAAGTCAGTTTAGGCTGCAACACCACATTATCATGATGCAAAACCAGAAATGGTTCTCCGCAAGATAGAGCTGCCAGGTCCAACACCCTTCTTGCAGAAGTGTTTGCCACTAGAAACAAAACATTACGAGTCAATAGGACCAGTGGAATCTCTCCAATAGGTTCGAATAGTGGTTTTTGCAAAACCTCCAAAACCAAGTTCAGGTCCCAAGGACAGAAAAGCAACCTGACAAGAGGAGTAATACGCATCACTCCTTGTAAAAAAAAGTGCGGACCAAAGACAGTGAGACACAATGGGCCTCTGGGAAAAAAAAATAGATAAAGCTGAAACCTTGCCCTTAAAATGGTACCTACAGCCAATTTCTCCTTCAACCCTGCTTGAAGAAATGAAATAATTCTACCAAACACATGCTTTCATGGGTGCCATTTGTGAACCTCACACTAAGAAATGTAAGTCTTACAGGTTCTGTAATAAATATTCATAGAAACGACCTTGGCCGAACACTCCTCCTGTACTGATGGTCTTCCAAACTGTTGCTTGGCTCGGTCAGAAAGACTGGCGAATGCCAATAGCTGCCACTGCTGGCTGTACAGCAGAACCTGCCAGAGAGATGGAGGCCTTAAGGAGAGATTTCAGCTTCTTATCTGCTGGATCCTTGAAAACATGGACATTATCCACAGGACATGTTAAAGATTTATTCAGGGATGAAACCGCTGCATCCACTACAGGGAAACTCCAGTTCTTAAACTTTTCTTCCATGGGGTACAACAAAGAAAACCTCTTTGGTGGATCAAAAACCCTGTCTGGGTGATCCCAGTCAGCTTATATCATTTGCTCCAGGAGAAGATGCACCGGAAAGGCCTGGGAGTACTCTGGAGGCTTTAAAAGTGCCCAGAGAAGAATACGTAACCTCAGAGGTTTCTATCGGAGGTAGCCTGAATCCAGACCATACCAAATCAGTGAGAATCTGGACTAAAAATCTCAGTGACTGGGAGGCAGTGTTCTCTTGCTTTTCCTCAGGCTGTGACTTCTCAGACAGAGATTCTACCACTTGACCTTCCTCCACATCCTCAGGTTCCACCCATTGGTGGTTCTAGTGATGGGGATATATCTCGCTTATTAGTCCCGAGAAACTGATGCAATCATCCTTGCAATCTTATCTTCTAAGCCCGCTAAGGCTGAAGTAAGATCATCCTTGGTTACAAATGCCGAGTTGCTTCTGGCCTCTCAGGAGAGGATAATACAGAGGACCTACAGCTAGGTTCCTCAGGACCTGGCGGTGGCACATTGGTGCTCTTTCCTGCTGCACCCCCTCCACTCCGCTTTCTGGAAGACATTACTTTAGACAGCATAAAACCTGTGACCCTTCACTAGTAAACACAGGCCACAAGATACAGCTATGCAAGTAGTTTGCTGAAGAAAAAACACTCACTGCAACTGCTGACCTTTTGAGCCACTAAGCACGGTTCCTGACTGACTGGCTAACTCTGCCCCCTCAGGAGAGTACTCGCGTGCCCCACTGAATAGCCTGCTCTGTGTCCCGGCCACAGGAATCCCTCAGTAGAAGTAGCAGCAGTAGCCCACGTGTGTCCTGGCCTCCAGATAAATATGGCAGACTTCGGTTTCCGGCCGCTACTGCGCATGTGTGCACGATCCTCGTGTGCACGCGCCCTACGGCTGGCTGTACTCTATCTAGTGACTGAAAACAAAAAAGGCAAGCATATCTTGGGGGGGGGGGGGGAAATCGCAAGCACTCCTCCTGGTGGAAACCACAGTCACAACACCTCTCCTTTTCCCTCCAATTTAGAGCTTTATTGCTTCTCTGAGAGAGAAAAAAAAAAAAGGGAGATATCTAACCTGTCCAGCTACAGGTCCCTGACTTACACCAGGCACAAACATTCATTCATCACGCCGGGCATTGTCATACAGACCTTCAAGTACCCGGTCCCCATACTGAGGGGACAGTACCTTGGACAATACAGCAGCCCGCTGAAAGCGCCTTGGTGAGATTTAAAACTGCACAGGGTTCCCATCTGCGCAGGGTCCAGCGCCGTAAGGCTGCATTACAGGCAAAACCTTGAGGATTCTTCTCCTTATCCAGTGAGGCTCGGGTATCATCCATTTTGGCTCACAGCTTTCCGAATGGATCCGATTCAAGTCCCCTATTCTCTAATGGAACTATCCTGGACTTTCAGGTATGCTCCAAGAGCACAGCAACACTTTGCGACCATCCACCTTACAGACACTGGCAAAAAAAACGGAAGTATTTCCTGTGTAGGAGGGGTTATACAGGGGAGGACCTCCTCTCTGATTGGTCGGTTATTGCCCATTCACCTATAGGTGGCCTATAACCTAAATAGTCATTGATAGCCTGCTCTATGTTCCGTGCTGTACGATAAACAAAGCAAATGTTCCTGATTTAGACTTGGTATCTGCTCCTATCAGTCTCCTGTACAGCTGCACACAGACTGAGACAGGTCAGGGCAATACTAGAAGACAATCAGCTGTGCCCCATTCAAAATGTTTTGACAAGAATTCAACATGATGGTGAGGAAACAAGCATTTGCAGAATGAAAAGTTAGCCCTCACGTTTTTCCCAGAACATGCTTTGTTTATTCTAGAACACCTGCATTGTTTGCAGCACTTCTGGGTTTTTATTCAGTGTTATATACATGTTAAAGCTGAACTTCAGGAATTATTGTATTGCATACTTACATTGGTCTGCACTACTACAGTAATAGCCACGATCTGTTGGGTCCTGCACAGGTTCTATGCACGTGGCTTACCCTCTGTACACAGAATACAAGTGGTTTGTTGCGCAGTACCACCATACATAGAATTATCTTCCTTTTTTTTTTTCATTGAATGTGTTTTCTAACTGGATGAGGTTGTGATGTCACTAACCCTTCTCTCCATCTCCTTTGATCATAATGCCTTGTATTCCTTAATGGAGAAGCATTGCCAAAGCTTTTTGGATATACTCCTCTTATGGATCGCAGGGGCACCGTTCAGATAAAGCCCGCTGTTGGCTGATGTCACTCATCCAGTCTAGGCTCAGGAAGGATCCTAACTTTACAGCCAGGACCCATCCAGATGCCCAGGCCAGCAGCTGGCTCATCCTCTCAGCAAGCAGATGCCCGGACCAGCAGCTGGCTCATCCTCTCAGCAAGCAGATGCCCGGACCAGCAGCTGGCTCATCCTCTCAGCAAGCTGCTGGGAGACTGAACCACACTCCCGCCCACTTCATAGCTCAGCACTCCAGTGAGAGCTGGATGGACAGAGCAGAAAGCCGGTGACTGACAGTCCCCGGGTCTCTCTGCTCACTGAAGGCCAAGAACTAACAATTAGCAGTTTTGATCACTCAGTACTCAATCTTACAGCTGGGAGGGACAGATGCAGCATCTACTTAGGCGAGTGTAATTTTTTTTTTTTTTTTTTAGATTACCTCATACTACGCTTTAAAAAATTGACAGCCTTCCCCCCGCTGTGCTATTGTGTTCTGACACATGACATGAGCTGCCAGTGCTGATTGGATGCTTGTTTTCCAGCATGCCTGTTCAATAGAAGCGGGTCATGAGACCGGCTTCTGTTGAAAAGATGGCTATACACATAGAACCTGAGCAGGAACCCGAAGATCACGGATATCACTGTAGTATCACTGACTACTGCAGTGATTATCAGCTTCCGCAGCAGCCCATCAGGTGTGAGATATGCATACTTACACAGTGGCCAAGCTGGACAAATTTAAGTAAGCAATCCAAAATATTCCTGGAGTTCAGCTTAAACCCACACTTAGTTTTAGGTAGCATGAGAAAGGTTTAGAACATGTGCCAGGTTTTAATTGTGATTATGACTCCAACAGTGAGATTTTCCTTGGCTTTCATTTCTGTAACACCAGGACAAGAAATTAGGGGAATGGTAGTCACCATGAAAGGATAGCAATGACAGCAAAAAGAACAGAAGAAGAGACACAGCACCTCTAAGTGTAGACTGTATGACAGCTTTAATGATTAAAAAGGTACGTTTAACAACTCACATCTTGGTAATGTAAAACAGGCTCAGAGGGGTAATTGTGCAGAGCGCCTATCGCCAGATGATGAAAACCGCACTGGGAGTGATACCAGCTGATCAGCAGGAAGAGCTGGAGGGAGGAGAGGTGTTGGTGGTAAAGCCTGGCAGGTTCTCTAACATGTCCAGAGCGGTGGCGTTGGCATCTTGCCTGAAGAAAGAGTGCGCAAGTCCACATTGGTCCTCGCACATGGTCAGAAATGTGTCGCATCCTGATGACGTCAGATGCCAATGAGACCGCTCCGGACATACTAGAGAACCTGCCAGGCTTTACCATCAACGCCTGTCCTCCCTCCAGTGCTTCCTGCTGATTGGCCGGCATCACACCCAGTGCGGTTTTCAACATCTGGCGATAGGCGCTCTGCACAATTACCCCTATGAGTCTGTTTTACATTACCAAGATGTGAGTTTTTCAGCTTACCTTTGTAATTATTAAAGTTGTCATGCAGTCTACACTTAGAGGCGCTGTGTCTCTTCTTCTGTTCCTTCTACTCTAGAGCTCTGCTTCACTCTACCACAGCCTGCCCTAGTGTTTCAGACTGAATTGCCCTCTGCCTGACGTGGAACACATATCCATTAATTTAAAGACATTATGCACTGCATAATTCATGTGCATGTTCACTCTCTTTTACCATGACAACAAAAAGAACATAACCTTTTCCCACTCGAACAAATGTGTATTTCTGTCCGCACTGGAGAGATTTCCTATCACTCCCTCTCCCTCTAAACCCTGTCACCAGGGCAGAAAGGAAGGCAAAATCTCAATAAAGACATAGAAATGAAAATCTGATAGAAAGGGATTAATGAAAGAAGCCATAAATGTATGGTTTATGATCAAGGTAATAAAAAAAAAAAAATCACTAACTTACATTTTCCACATTAATATTGGCCTTTGCACTAGTCTCCATAAATTTAATTCCATATTCAAGTGCCAGCTGGAAAAAAAAAATGAAAAAAAACAATATTTGATAACTGGAGCAGAACATTAAAATGTACGTATGATGATATAGTGAATTTAGGTGGCTGAACTTTTAGTAGGACATGTGAAGCACTAGCCTGTCAAACTTAAAGATGTTGTTATAGATCTTCAGTGAAAAGTAGCCAACATTTTTTTCCCTTTTTTCCTAAAGACCAGTTCACACCAGGATTTCATGATGCGCTTTGACAGTCAATTCATTTGAATAGGCTGCAAAGTGCACTGGACTTTAAGAAAGGTAGTGCTTGCACTACTTTTAAAAAGCT
Organism: Staurois parvus; assembly: GCF_062004578.1. Lineage (NCBI taxonomy): Eukaryota > Metazoa > Chordata > Amphibia > Anura > Ranidae > Staurois > Staurois parvus. Next base: position 192,878 of record NW_028318569.1, on the reverse strand, counting down.
GGGCACCAAACAGCACGGTACTGTAGTACCATGCAATTAGGTGCCAGCTGTGTTTGTGATCTGTATCCGGGGTGCAAATAATACATTGGCACCCGCATGCAGATGGCAAGGGCAGTCCGTTTACCTGTGGTGCGGGAAAGGCGCACGGTACGTGCCTTTCCCACACTGGTTTACGCTGAGAACTAGCCCCACATTGTGGAGCAAATTTAGAAGATGTAAAAACAAAATATAGTGGATGGCAGAAAAATCAACAGAAATAGCCTTAAAGTGACACTAAAATTCTGGATTAAAAAAAAGTATTGTTAAATAAAAAAAAAGAAAAAGAAAAACAAATAAAAAAGTACCTTCTGTTGATCTCAGCTTCCTGCAAATCTTCATTTTTTTTTTTTTTGCTGTTGTGGTCCATCTTTCTGTCAGAGGATGGCTATGTTCATTCTTCACAGTCCCACTGTATAAAGGAACATAGCCACCCTCTTTTGCACGCTCCTGAGATCAGCTAGGGACTATGGGATTTGTAATGTGCATAGAGCAGTAGACATGACTGCAATGAATGGACACTGCTCATTCCAAACGAATGGAAGTAAAGGGAAAAGGAGAGGTTCAGAAGCTTACCTCTCCTGCAGGATGTTATAAGGAGGTGGAAAAACACAGTAAGAAAAAAAATGTAAATCACACATTTATACCAGGGCCATTAGCTAATGGATATGTGAGAATTAACTTTGGAGAATTAGGATAGTGCCACTTTAAAGTGAACCTGGATTTGACCCATTTAGGACAAAGAAACAGGTTCACTTTATTCGCTGAGCCTCCAGGCGTGTGGCTTGCTCCTAACAACCAGTAAGCATCACAGTCTCACCTTCCCAGAGGAGGTACAGACTAAAATTTGTTTGCTGCACTTCAACAGGTAACAGTTTGTTTACGCATATAACTGTGTGTACTACATGATAGAAACAAAAATGAAAAAAAGGAGAAACGTTTTGATTTGAGCCTTTTAGATGGCATATTATACATCATTTTGAAAAAAAAAAAAATTTTTTGTTGGCTTACAAATTGATTTTGAACAAGGCTCCAAGCCCTCCTACCTTTTCCCCCTTCTCTTTAGAAACTTGTCGTTTTTCATTCACGTCACATTTGTTTCCAAGAATCATTTTTTCAACATCAGCAGATGCATGCTGCAAAAAAAACAAACACACACATCAATCGTCATACCTCCATTCTAATAAAAAAAATAAAAAAAAAAACCCAGCACCTGTAGGAAAACCCCAGTTCTTCCAATAGCTCTGTAAGGCTTGTTCACGCAACAATAATCAGCATTTTGGATGTGTTTTTGCATATGCATTTACGTGTATTTTTGATGCCTTTGACACTTTTTAAATGCAGTCCAGTGCATTTTTTCCCCTTTTTTATATTGACACTTGAAAAATCTTTATTAGGACAATGTGCATTCCAGTGCACTTACATGCATTTTGAAGAATTTCAGATGAAGAAAAAAAAAAAAAAAAAACGCTGCAGGTATTTTTTTGTAAGCACTGGAACTGACCATGGAATACATGGTCAACACAGTGCATGCAGTCTGGATGTGGTTTTAAAAACACAATGGAAAAGCAACTGTTGTAAACCTGCCTTAATGTTCTGTGAAAAAAAACAAGATTCTTTACATATAGCACTCGATTTACTATATTGCATGGTCAATTAATTTACTATACCCCCTAATTTCTGCAAAAGCATTGCACAGCTTGCAGCTTTATAAATATGGAATTTACAAAGAAGTGCGGTTTGCTATGAAATGTATACACCAAGATATGTGAACCGCAAAATTAATTTACAGGGAGAGAGCTTACAGAGACCGGGTCATACCAAAGGTTGTGCTCTGAAATCGGAAAGTAGTCATGGTACACAAGGGTCTGGAAAGCACCACACTATGGTCCCCTGTGCCTGAAGGTCACAAACATTCCTGTTTATCTTCTTCCATCCATTGGTCTACGCTGAGGGAGTCTTCAAAAACTGGGTCATACCAGAGGCTGTGCCATGATTCTGGACCTGGCAAGGGCTCTGTTGTAGAGGTATGGAAAGAACCACAATTACAGCTTTGTGCCCGAAGGTCTTATTTTAGGCAGGCTCCTCAATCTACGGTCAAGCATGGTATTAGTAAGACCTCCAAATCTATACTAGATAAGTGCTGAATCACATAGCTTATGTATACCAGCTCAAGCAGTGTGAAAGAGTTTTGATTGAAGTGAAAAAACATCCAGGAAGGACCAATAATTTTGATAAAGGTGAAATGTCAAACATACAGATAGAGTTTTCCTCAGAGTTAGGGAAAAATCACCCAACCTCTTAGGCCACTAGCAAAAAAACAGAAGCATGTTGGTTACAAGTGGCGTTATACAGGGGCTGGTCCTGGAATTTTTTCTGTTTGCCATTGTTCACATCCTGAAGGCAGTTGCATATTGCCAAACTGTCAAAAATTACTATCTTCCTGTGTCCATAACCATACTGTGAGACGGTTAACATGGCTCCAAGTTAACCCTTCAGCAAAGGTCCAATTTAAAAGTATTACCATGAGGAAGACTTCCCTCAACTTCCTCTTCTAGAAATGCCACAGGAATTGAGAGGAAGCCCAGCTTTAACTAGAAGTAGTATCGCTATTTGGAGATGACCACTCTTTTTTCTGATGATGATTGTGAGAGCGAGTCTCAAACTAGACAGCAATAGAATAACTGACAGATGTAATATTTTCACAGTCTATCTTAGGCTGCAGGTACACTTTAACAGCCTAGTAATGCAGTGGTCTCTAAACAGAGGACTGCGGGCCACATGCTTGTCTTTATCTGGCCCTTGAGGCACTATTCCTCCCACTGATACAAAAGATAGTGCACAGTTCCTTCCATTGCACTGTTCCTTCCACTGACACCAACAATTGGGCACTATTCCTCCTCCTACTGACCACAGGCACTATGTCATTTTCTTTCTCCTACTGACATCAAAGTCAGAGGCATGGTATACTCCCACTGAAACTCAAGCATTTTCTAATACCAATGGCCACAGTCTGGCCCCCCAAGAAGCTGAAGGACAGTAATCTGGCCCTTTGTTTAGAAAGTTTGGAGACCCCTGATGTAAAGCATTAAAACTTTTACTGGTTGACAAGAAAATAAACTTAAAAAGATGCACAGTCCACGCCCAAACTCCTACATCAAAACTTAATAAAATGTTAAAATACAGATTGGTTAACAATGCTGAACATATGTATAGACAATTCATAAATAGGAAGCAGCTCTTGCTGCTGCTCGAGTATCTGCATGAAGAGGAAGAGAGGGCAGAAAAGATGCAGTAGTGCACAGCAGTGGATCTCTTCTCCCCTCACTTCCTTCACACAGGGAAGGGGAGAGACAGGGGAATAAAAAACGCTTTTTACCTTAATGCAAACAATGCATGAAGTTAAAAAAAACTTTTTAGCTTTAGTATCACTTTAAGAAAGCTTTCAGGAAAAAAGTGTTAATAGTTTATTTTTATTAACCACTTCCACTCTGCCCTATAGCAGAAATACTGCTACAAGGGCGGCAGGGGTGCACAAAATCACATATATATATATATATATATATATATACATACATACATACATACATACACACACGATTTTGTAGTTCCGGGTAGGGGGATCTCTTCCCTGTCAGCTCCTGCACACTGCTTTGTATGGCTCTGCATAGCAGTCATACAGAGCAGTGTGCTTACAGTGAAACACAGACAGCCCACGTAGTAAAACAGCACACAGTTAACACTTTGACCACCCCACGTTAACCCCTTCATGCCCAGTGCCATTAGTACAGTGTCAGTGCATTTTATTAGCACTGATCGCTGTATTGGTGTCACTGGGGATGTCAGTGACACCAAATCAGTTCCCCCCCAGTGTCAGAATGCCCGCCGCAATTCTGCTGTAAGTTGCTGATCACCGCCATTACTAGCAAAAAATAAAAACATTAAAAAAAAAATTCCAGTATCTATACTGCCATTTGTAAACGCTAAAACTTAAGTATTGGGATTTTTTTTTTTTTAGCAGACATGTAGTATAATACATTTTGGCCTAAATTTATGATGAAATTAGATTTTTTTACTGGACATGTTTAATAGCAAAAAGTCAAAAACATTTTTTTCTGAAAAAAATCGGGCAGCACAGTGGCTAAATGGTTAGCACTTCCACCTGGCAGTACTAGGGTCGTTGGTTCAAATCCCAACCACGGCACCTCCTGCCTGGATTTTGCATGTTCTCCCTGTGCCTGCGTGGGTTTCCTCCGGGTACTCCGGTTTCCTCCCACACTCCAAAGACATGCTGGTAGGTTCATTGAATCCTGTTTAAATTTGCCATAGTATGTGTATGTATGAATGTAAGTTAGGGACCTTAGATTGTACGCCCCTTGAGGGTTAGGGACTGATGTGAATGTACAATATATATATATGTAAAGCGCTGTGTAAATTGACGGCACTATAGAAGTACCTAAAATAAAGTCAGATTTTTTGGCTTATAGCGCAAAAAATAAAGAACACACAGGCGATCAAATATTACCAAAAGAAAGCTCTATTTGTGGGGGAAACAAAGGGTGTAAATTTCAACTGGGTGGAGTGTTGCATGAACACGCAATTGGCAGTTAAAGTAACGCAGCGCCATATCGCAAAAATGGCCTGGTCAGGAAAGGGGGTAAATCCTCTGGAGGGCAAAAAGAGAAATCCAAATCAAATCAATATTTGGTGTGACCACCCTTTGCTTTCAAAAGCAGTATCAGTTCTTCTAGGTACATTTGCACACAGTTTTTTAAGGAACTTGGCATGTAGGTTGTTCCAAACATCCAAACTACCCACAAATTTTCTGTGGATGTAGGCTGCCAGAAATCCCTGTCTCTTCATGTAATCTCAGACAGACTATGTTGAGATCAGGGCTCGGTGGGGGGCCAAATCATCACTTCCTGGACTCTTTGTTCTTAACACTGAAGACATTGGCTGTATGTTTTGAGTCATTGTCCTGCTGCAGAATAAACTTGTAGCCAATCACACACCTCCCTGATAGTATGGCATGATGGAGAAGTATCTGAGATTTGGTCAGGATCATTGGTGTCCTCAATCCTGAGAAATACAGGCAAAGTCCATTTGCAGAAATGCAGCCTCAAAACTTGCCAGGAACTTCCACCATGCTTACTTGCTGCCTGTACACACATTGTTATACCACTCTCCAACCCTTTGCCAAACTCCTGCTACAGTCAAATATTTCAAATTTTGACTCATCAGTCCAAAGCACCTTCTTCCATTTTCTGCATGCCAGTTCCTATGTTTTCATGAATAGCTGAGTTGCTTAGCTATGTTTCCATGAAGGTATGGCTTTTTGGATGCAAATCGTCGATGAAAACCACTTCTGGCCAGACTTCTCCAGACAGTAGATGTGTCTTTCATATGCTGCATCACGTTTCCTTGGCCAGCCACTGCAGCTACGGTCCTCAGCGTTTCCTGCTTTCTTGTGTTTCTTCAAAAGAGCTTGAACAGCACATGTTAAAACCCAAGTCTGCTTTGAAATCTTTGCCTGGGAAAGACCTTGGTGATGCATGTAACTGTTTTGTGTCTTGTTGCTGTGCTCAGTCTTGCCAAGGTGTATGACCTGTGATATCAAACTTTCTTTCACAACCTCACCTTACTAGCAGAGTCTGGCTGTTCCTCATCTAGTTTTAAGCCTCCTACATAGCAGTTTCTGTTAATGACAGTGTTTAAACCTACATATGAAATTGGTATACACCTGCTTGGTATAACTGGTTAATCATACAGCTTACTTTGTGCATGTGTAAGAACTGATGCTAAAGCCAAAATCCCTGGCTTTGTGCATGTGTAAAAATTTATGCTAAAGCCAAAATGATAATCACATCAAATAATGATTTGATTTAGATTTTTCTGTTCGACCCCTTTGCATTTTGTAAGTATTTTTCAAAGCATTTGTACTGAACCATATCTCTTCACATTTGCCATGACAATCTACTTGTCCTGAAAAAAAAAAAAAAATTTCGAATCAAAGTCGTATTTCAGTCTGAGGTGCTTTTAGGAATGTCTTTTAAAAACAAAAAGGGGCTTTATGGCAACTTAAACGGTTTTAACATTGCACTGTTTATCTCCTCCTCACCTCCCTTCCTGTCTCCAGCAATGCACTCGGGGACTAGCAGGGAGAGGAGCAACCTTGCAGTTTGACGAGCACTGATTTGGTGCTCATCAGGAAAGGGAAGTGTCGGGCTCTCTTAACCCTCAGATCTCAGCGTATCTACTGAGCGAATAAATAAAGTACCAGCCACAATGACAAAAAAAAAAAGTTATTCTCTCAGGTTACCCTCGCACACAGAAACACTTGGTGGCTCAGTACACGCATATGCTGGAGTAGTCAACTCAACCTTTGGTGTCCAATCCGTTAAAAGGACAAGTTCCCCCTTTAAAAAAAAAAAATTAACGGACATTTTTTGCAGGTAAAAAAATGCGTATTTAATTTTTTTTTTGAGCCTGTAAAGCATTGCACCAGCGATCAGAAGATTGCTGGTGCCAGGCTTGACTCCTGTACTCCTCATACAGGCAGGCAGTTTCACACTGACAGGAAGAATCAATGAACCACCGGAGCGCTCAACAGTGCCGGGGTAGTTCATTGAGAACTAAGAGCAGACATCCGCAAAGGATGTTAATACTTCTAGTGCAGCGGTTCTCAACCTGTGGGTCGCGACCCCCTTGGGGGTCGATCGGCCCTTTCACGGGGGTCGCCAGACTCGGGGGTCAGACTCATGACAGCAGCCGGCACGGTGCCGCTCTGTCTGTGTGTCGTGTGTGTGCTGTGTGTGTGTAGATCGGACCTTAGAGGACGGGCGGACGCTTATGCTGGTGCACAGGAAGTGATGTCATATCTTCCTGTGTTTGAAGGAGCTGGATGCCCAGGCTGGTAAGTCGGGTCTGATGATTTTGCTGCACTCGGGAGAGTAGACACTGTACCAGCACCACCGCTACCCACAGTTAGGTAAAGGGGCGCCCGCGGTGCTGCAAAGCCACTGCCATCCATTGGTATAAAATGGGTTTTGGAGGGATCCCCCACTGAGCCACCACTGATCAATATATTTTGTATGGGGAGTGATACACTGAGCCACCAATGATTTATTTTTTTGGGCGGGACTGAGCCACCAATGATTTTTTTTTGGGGGGGGGGGGGATTAGACTGTTGTGATTGACTGCTTTCATTGCTGTTCATCAGACAGGTGGGTGTGGTGTCAGAAGAAAATCCCCAACGATTGCAAGCGCTTTTCACAGGTTTGCTGGCGTTTTTGTTTTGTTTTTTTTTTTAATGGTGGTTTTGTTTAGTGCTGCCCCTGTGTAGAAATAGCAGATTTTTAGACTTGGTGACAGTTTTCAAGTGACTTGCTAAGGAAGCTGGCTTTAATGTGAAGTATGTGAAATTTTTAAAACGTTTACTCAATACCACATATTCTGTGGTTATCCTTTGCACTTTTCTGCATTTATTGTTTTAATTACTACTGTGACTATTGCCCCATACACACAATGCGAAAATCGGACAATGGATCGTCCGGTTTTTTTTTTGCATGCTGGTCGCACATCGAAAATAAAGTGTACTAAAGTTACGAAAATTCTCGTACAACAGAATTAAAAAAAAAAAAAAAAAAAAAAAAAAAAAATCGGGAGTGATGTCATGTGTTGTAGTGTATTTGCATTGCATTTTCGGTCGACAACTGTACTGATTATATGAAAATCGTACGATCGGGCATCATACGAGAATAATTTTCGTGCATGTCCGATTGGATTTTATGGGATGAACTGTCGTGATTGGCTCTCAAAAGCTCTGTACTAACGATCAGATTATCGTACAATCGCTTTGTAAGCAATATTTTTGGACGATATTCGGATTGTGTGTACGGGCCATAAGTGGTTTAAGTTATGTTTATTATTTATTTGGTTTACAAATATTTTGTATTTATTCTAAAGTTCTATGGTTATGAATAAATACCTGTATTTATTTGAATTAACATTTGATGACTTGGTGTCTGTATGTGTTTTTGGTGGGCCATCAGACCCAATTCTCCAGGTGAGCCACGGGAGTCCCAGTCCGACACTGGGGTTGGCGCCATTGTATTTATGCAGACCGTTCACACATGTGCAGACAGCAGGTACTGTAGAAAACAGCTGCTGTGTTGAAAGACGGGACAACACTTGAATTATTGTTTATCAGCTATTGTCATATAATATTTTCATTTATATAACAAACCATCCCATGACAATGGATCGTGTAGAGAAGAACCCTAAAAAGAGAAAATATACTGAGGATTTTTTACAGTATGGTTTTACCTCAATAATTACAGTAGGAATTGAGAAACCGCAATGTGTTATTTGTTGTGAAGTTCTATCAGCTGAATCTATGAAGCCGAACAAACTAAAACGCCATTTTGATAGCAAGCATCCGAGCTTTGCCAGCAGGGATACCAACTATTTTAGAAGCAAAGCTGATGCACTCAAGAAAGCCAGACTTGACACTGGTGGCAAGTACTACAAACAAAACGTAGCCGCCATTGAAGCTTCATATTTGGTGGCACTCAGAATCGCCAGAGCTATGAAACCTCACACCATTGGTGAGGATTTACTGTTGCCAGCGGCCAAAGACATTGTTCGAATTATGATCGGAGACGAATTTTGTTACGAAATTGAATGCAATTTCCTTATCCAACGACACTGTCCGCAGGCGATTAGATGACATGTCTGCTGATATTCTTGGTCAGGTAGTGCAGGAAATTAAATCTGCTCCACTTTCAATATTTAGTATCCAGCTTGATGAATCTACAGACGTGGCAAACTGTTCACAGTTACTGGTTTACGTGAGGTATATTAATGATGGCGACTTTAAAGATGAGTTTCTTTTTTGCAAACCTCTTGAAACGACAACTACTGCACATAATGTATTTGACACAGTTGGTTCATTTCTGAAAGAGCATCAGATCTCTTGGGAAAAGGTTTGTGGTGTTTGCACAGATGGTGTTCCAGCTATGCTAGGATGTCGATCTGGATTTCAACGTTTGGTACTGAATGAGTCACCAAAAGTCATCGGAACTCACTGTATGATTCATAAGCAAATATTAGCAACAAAGACGCTGCCACAAGAGTTACAAGAAGTAATGAAAAGCGTCATAAGTTGTGTCAATTTTGTAAAGGTGAGCAGTTTAAACAGTCGACTGTTTTTGCAACTGTGCAACGAGTTGGATGCGCCACACAATGCTTTGCTATTTCACATTGAAGTGAGATGGTTGTCAAGAGGAAAAATTTTAAAACGTGTTTTTGAGCTTCGTGATGAACTTAAAACGTTTTTTAATCAGAAGGTAAGACCGCAGTTCGAAGCACTTTTCAGTGATAAACGTGAATTGCAGAAAATAGCTTACCTGGTTGACATCTTTGCCATCTTGAATGAGTTAAATTTATCACTGCAAGGACCAAATGCAACTTGCCTCGATTTGTCTGAAAAGATTCGATCATTCCAAATGAAACTTCAGCTTTGGCAAAAAAAATTGGATAAAAATAATATTTACATGTTGCCTACCTTATCTGCTTTCTTTGAGAAACATAGCATTGAACCAGACAAAAGAATTACTATGATAATTTCTGTGAAAGAACACTTGCACATGCTTGAAGATGAAATTTCATCGTACTTTCCAAATCTACCTGACACCCCGTTTGCACTTGCCACAAGCCCATTCACAGTCAAAGTTGAAGATGTTCCCGAGACAGCACAAGAGGAGTTCTTTGAACTTATTAACAGCGATGCAGCGAGAACTGATTTTTCTACAATGCCAGTTACAAAATTCTGGATCAAGTATTTGTAGTCATATCCTGTTCTGTCTGAGACTGTGTTGCGCCTTCTTCTTCCATTTCCAACAACATATCTATGTGAAACAGGGTTTTCCAACTTGTTGGTTATCAAGTCTAAATACAGAAGCAGACTTGTTGTGGAAGATGATCTTCGTTGTGCTCTTGCAAAGACTGCCCCGAGAATTTCTGATCTGGTGAGAAGAAAGCAATCTCAACCTTCGCACTGACGTTGGCTTTTTATGCATACTGTTGCAAAATGTAGCAATTTAGTTTACTGTTGTTATATTAAGCCTGTTATCCATGCTACACAATGCTTCAAGATAAAATTTCATGTATTTGTAATTAAAAATAAATATTTCACAATATATAACTACATTTTGTCTATGTGATTAATCACTATGCTTTAATTATGTTCAATATGTAGCAATAAAAATACATCCTGTATATCAGATATTTATATTACAATTCATAACAGTAGCAAAATTACATTTATGACGTAGCAACGAAAATAATTTAATGGTTGGGGGTCACCACAACATGAGGAACTGCATTAAGGGGTCGTGGCATTAGAAAGGTTGAGAACCACTGTTCTAGTGGATTCATTCCCAGAACTCTGTGAATGAATGATGAGGCCATGTGTGCGGAGCCTTGCACAGCTGCACTCTTAAAATAAAAAAAAAAAGCGACAGCTAGTATGTGAAATTTCTCCTTGTATTGCTGTCACACACAAGCAGCGGATCCCTAAGCCACTGTAGGAACAGGAACATGTTACAAGTTCCACCCTAAAAACAGGAGGAACATGCAACATGTTCCCGAAGGTAAACTTATCCTTTTTGCTGCCAGAGCCCCTTTTGCGTTTTGTGCACACATAAAAAAATAATTTTAGGCCTGAAGGTTACATAATCGCCCAAAAACATTATATATTTTCTGAACGTAGACACACTAGAGAATAAAATAGCAGTAGTTACAATTTTTTACGTCACACGATATTACCGCAAAAGTCCAGGAAATGCAATATTTCAGTAAAAAAAACAAAATAAACACTTAACTATAGGGAACAAAAAGCCAATAAATTGCCAATTTTTTTGGTAAAGTATAAGAGATGAGGTTGTACTGAGTAAATAGATACCAAACATGTCAATTCTTAATTTGCGTGTGCTCAAGAAATGGCAATTTTTAGTACCCTGTATTCGTTTTATAGACGACACTTTTAAAGTCTCCAATAGGTCATCTGTTTAATGGTACGGAGAAAGTCTGGTGCTAGAAAAATTGCTCTGATTCTGGCATGATTATTTCTTTCTATTTATTACAGGTACTTATAGAGCGCCGTCAATTTACACAGCGCTTTACATATATATTGTACATTCACATCAGTCCCTAACCCTCAAGGGGTGTACAATCTAAGGTCCCTAACTCACATTCATACATAAATATACTAGAGTCAATTTAGACAGGAGCCAATTAACTTACCAGCATGTCTTTGGAGTGCAGGAGGAAACCAGAGTACCAGGAGGAAACCCACGCAGGCACAGGGAGAACATGCAAAATCCAGGCAGGTTGTGCCGTGGTTGGGATGCGAACCGATGACCAGAGTACTGCCAGGCGGAAGAGCTAACCACTTAGCCACTGTGCTGCCCATGGCATGCGCAGCATTATGTAACACATGTATGGCAATCAACGTTTTCATGCATAGGCGCCCCGATGTGTGCGTTTACATTTGTACGTGGGTATATGTGGGTAAGGTCCCTCAAAATTATGTATACGATGGGGGGGGGGTGATTTTTTTTACAATCATTCATGTCACTTCTTGGTCAGGTCCAGAAGGGGAGGAGAGCAGATTGTGCCCACTCAACTCCTCCCCCCCTACTGCTGGCACTCGCAATACTGATCCTAGCCCCAAGTGGAGCCCGGGATACATGGGGGGGGGCTTCAGGGAAACCTGCTGCTTGCCCTCAGCAGGGCTAAATGAGGGGGAAAAAAAAAACAAAAAACAACAACACTGGCCCGGTACTACATGTCCCAGGCATCGGGTGATACAAAATAGCGCATCCATGATATGTATATTGCAAGAACACATAAAATTTAACTCCGGTGCCTCCCATTTCTCCTGATCGTTACTGAGGTGTTTGTACACCTTGAGTGGAGTCCACCTGTGGTAAATTCAATTGATTGGACAAGATTTGGCACACAGCTCTCTATAAAATGCCTCACAGCTGACAATGCATACTGTAGCAGAGGAAAAGCCATGAGATCAAAGAAACTGCCTGCAGAGCTCAGAGTCAGTATTATTGCAAGGCACAGATCTGGGGAAGGCTACGAAAAAAAAAAAAAAAATGGAAGAGGTTTGGTACAACCAGGACCCTTCCAAGAGCTGGTTGCCCAGCCAAACTAAGCAATTTGGGGAGAAGGGTCTTAGTTAGAGAGGTGACCAAGAACCTGATGTTCACTCTGAGCTCCAGAGACGTTCCAGAAGGACAACCATCACTGCAGCCCTTCATCAATCTGGGCATTATGGCAGAGTGGCTAGACGGAAGCCTCTTCTCATTTTGGAGTTTGCACGATTGCCCTCATAGTAAATTGCTTGCTATGGGGGCACGTGGAAGGGAGGAGGAGCTGAGAGAGCTGGCAAGGGACACAGAAGAGGAGGTTCGAGGCCGAAGCACCTGGTCCACTAGTGCTTCTGCATCTGGGTCCGAAGGCAAAATCTGGGACTTGGCCCAATTAACTTTAAGGCTTGAAAAAATAGCGTATGAACCCAGGATATGTAGGACTCCATCAGAGTTGGTCTAGGGTCTTGTAGACAAAAAAAGAAGATAGCATGCATATAGCGCAAGTGGCTCTTCAATACCATCGACCTGCATCCTCTACACTTCAGAAGATGATTATAGGTCAGTCTCTAAGTACCAAAGCCACAAAGCAAGAAGATACCCCTTCTTATTCCCTCAAGAATCCCTGAAGGGTAAAGAGACATGGCCCCCAATCTTTATATAAGCTAACAACATTTTTAAACTGCTGTATCATACATACCTCTTCAATATTTCGTATCCAGTTTTTTATATTGTCGAATGACTTTTCATTTGTAATATCATAAACCAGCATAATACCCTAAAATATAAAAACACACCACAGTAATTAAAACACAGCATAAAAAGGAAAAAATAAAATAAAATTGTATAACACTAACACACACACACCGCATTCCTGTGCAAATCACAAGCTATTTGTGTGCGGTGAGATTGGAGCCATACATTTTGTATGGCTCTAAATCTCACCAAAAAAGGTGCAGGACCCTTTTTTTGGTCCACACTAGAAACGGATCACATGGGTATTCACACCTATGCAATCCGATTCTGCACATCGCACCGCGTTTTGCGGACCCTTTTCGAGGTGTTGTTAACTTAACACGCACACCCGCAGCGGTTTGCAAGAACAGGGTGCGATTCTGATGCGGTGCGGAATTCGCACAGAAAATGCTGCAAATTCTGCACCGCATCAGTGTGAACCAGGGCTCACACACTAGATTGCCAAACGTTTTGGGACACCCCTCCAAATCATTGGATTCAGGTGTTCCGATCACCTCCATGGTGTATAAAATCATCAAGCACCTAAGCATGCAGACTGCTTCTACAAACATTTGTGAAAGAATGGGTCGCTCTCAGGAGCTCAGTGAATTAAAGCGTGGCAACGTGATAGGTTGCCACCTGTGCAATAAGTCTATCCATGAAACTTCCTTGCTACTAAATATTCCACAGTCAACGGTTAGTGGTATTATAACAAAGTGAAAGCAACTGGGAACAACAGCAACTCAGCCACAGAGTGGTAGGCCACATAAAATGACAGAGTGGAGTCAGCGAAAGCTGAAGTGCACAGTGCGCAGAAGTCGCCAAAACCTGCCCTGCAGCAAATTCAATGGATTCATCCACCGGTTTAGAGACTGAGATACTTCCAAGGGAAGGAGAACAACCAGATCTAAGGAACTCTTCTTGCAAGTGGACAAAAGAAACGACTGAAGGGTTCTAGAACGCAACTGGGCCCAAGTTACTAATGAAATGAATCCCAAAAGACTCCCTTAACGAGACTACTATAGATGAGGCTAGGCAATTGGAGATAGCTTGTATCTTGGAGAGTTTTGTCTTAACTTTTGGGCTACTGAATTGATGTGATACCCTAAAAAGACCCTGTTTGGGCTGGAATTAATCATGTTTCCTCACAGGGAAGAAAGAGGACAGGGTCCGAAGCACACGGCACTTCAAAAATTGGCCTCTGTTAATGAGGCCAAAATCCTGGGAAAAAACAGGGGGAAGCCCAGCTATCCGACAATGCTGCTCTGCAATCCTTGCACAGATTTCAATGAGACCAAAAGAGGTGTGCAGTGGTTCCTCTGCGATGTTTAGCTTTTTTTTTTTTATCTGCTGCGGATACTACTTCATTAAATGTGCATCTGTTTAAAGTTGAAAGAGTATAACAAATACAACTGTAGGCATGTCACAAATGCTTACATAACTTACAATCCTTTGCAAAATGAGCTGCAGTCCAATTTTACAATAAGTACCTGATTCTAGTGAGAATTGCTTAAAAAAATGTCCCTACAAAGTAGTGAGTTAATGTTAAACCAGGCTATAAGGCCCTATTCACATTTCTACATCAACTTGTGTTGATGCATGTTAAAAATATGTGTTTAAAATATGCACATTTTTAAACTGTATTTTTGTATAGGTTCTTTAACCGTTTCAATACCGTGCAATTTTACACCTTCCTGCCCAGGCCATTTTTCAGGTTTCAGCGCTCTCACACTTTGAATGACAATTGCGCGGTCATACAACACTGTACCCAAACTAAAATTTTATCATTTTCTTCACACAACTAGAGCTTTCTTTTGGTGGTATTTAATCACCACTGGGGTTTTTATTTTTTGCTAAATTAACAAAAAAAGACCAAAAATTTTGAAAAAAAAACACATTTTTCTTTGTTTCTGTTATAAAAGTTTACAAATAAATAATTGTTCTTCATAAATTTAGGCCGAGATGTATTCTGCTACATGTCTTTGGTGAAAATAACCCAAATTAGGATGTATTTTTTAGTTTGTAGGAAAGTTATAGAGTTCACAAACTATGGTATAGATCTGAAAATTGATCAATCCTGAAGTACTGACGGCCAATCTCTTCTTGAGGTCCAAGAATGTCAGAATAGTACAGATATCCCCAAATGACCCCTTTTTGCAGAGTAGACAGTCCGACGTACTTCATAAGAGGCATGGCGAGTTTTTTGAAGTTGTATTTTTTTGTCATAATTTTTCGGAAAATGAAAAAATGAAAAAAATTATTTTCACTATTATTTTCACTATTTTTTTTTTTTTACATACTGTCACCAGTGCAGTACAGCGTCATCATATAACTGGCATGGCGATGAACAGGGACACTGACTACCATAGTAACATTGTACTACTTTGGGGAAGTGATCAGTATTTTATTTTTTTTTTTTTTTACACAATTTGCTTATAGCAAAGAATTACTTTGCTATAAGCAAGCATTTACCTGAATGAAATCGATTCATTCAGCTTTTTTTTTTTTTTTTTTTGTGCTTAGCTGCGATTTGGTCACAGCTAATCACATGACATGTGCATGTGATTAGCTGTGACCATTCACAGCTAGGCACTAGTATACAATGGATGGCATCATGAATGAAGCCATCCATTGTATACAACTGTCATGTGACCTGCTGTGATTGGTCACAGCAGGTCACATGGTACCAGCAACGGGAGCCGGTAATCGGATCTGTCATCGGCCGTGTCCGAGGTGCACGGCTGATGACAGATCGCACTGCTGCGCCGCTCTGCACTAGCGCAAACGGCGCATGTGCGGGAGCACGCCAAATGGCGTGTACCCGGAACGGAGAGACACTTCTGAAGCCGCCAAACGGCCGTTGGCCGGGCGGCTAATGGTTAAAGCTTTAACTAGTTTCTACAGGGGATTGAGGGATTTTTCAACCAAGAAATAAAAAGTCCATTATTAAGAATGAAAATATGTGTATTTATATGCTTACGTTTATTAATGTAGACCCTGTAATGCACGATTGTGCCCTAAAATGGAGCTTTAACGCAACACAGCATAAACATAAATCATATTAGTTAAAGAATTTTGGTACCTACCATTGCTCCTCTGTAATATGCCGTTGTGATTGTACGAAACCTCTCTTGTCCAGCAGTATCCCTTGAAAAAAGGAACACCATAAATATGAAAAGCATCAAATAATTTACATAAGAATATAAATTTGATTAGTAGTTAGTTGTTGGTAGTTGGAATGAAATATAAAAAAAAAGGGCTGAGATGTCTAGAACCTACTTTGAAATTTACTACATTGGTTGGTTAGAATCAAAGCAATACACAGATGACTTACATAGCCAAGAGATAATCATGGTTTATGTCCAGCCTTTAGCAGCCAGCAATAGCAATTTTAAAACGTAGTCCCACTCACTCTGTAAAAAAATAAAAATCAGCAGCTACAAAAACTGTAGCTGCTGACTTTTAAAAAACTGCCATTCACTTGTCCCATGATCCTGCATTGCCCCCGCAGCAGCCCATTTCACCAGCCGTCCTGTATTCCAGGTGCCGGTACCTTCAGTGTGGGCACCCGGCTGCGACAGCTTGCAGCTTCACAGCCGGGTGCCCACTGCGAATGAGCGAGTAGCGCTGCACTTCCTGAATGGCCCCATCGTCTTCTGGGACTGGTCACGTGTCCCACAAGACTTCGGGGAGGGAGGGTAGGAGGACAACTTCCGTTTCCGATCGCCTAGGCGATCGCAGCGGAAGTGGGAACCTGTCAAATTCGGGTACCCGTTCCCCAAAGGTGCCAATCCTTAATGGGGAGCAGGGGACCAATCTTTAAAGCGGAACTTCCCCTTTTGGGTGGAACTCCGCTTTAAGTACCTAATGTAAGAATATTTATGCTACACTTTATAACGCAGAATTGGCCTTTGTAAAAATTGGAATCTTCATCCTTATTACAGTAGAACAGAGAAGCTTTGCTTTTTAGGGATACATTTGTGCCATTTACTGATTTTGCTTCCTGTCAGGGAAGAACTGTCATCCTAGAGTCAGACTATAAGGCTCCCATGGGAGGATGGCTTGTCTCATGCCTGGGCACAGTACTTATATCTGGCACACAAAGGCCCAATTCACACTTGCAAATGGGGCAGTTTGCAACTAGATTTTGGAGGATCCAGTGGTGGTTCCCTGCATGTAGCTGCAAGCAGGAGGCCCCAGTGAAAACAAGACTTTGTCAGCTCCCCCAGCTATTTGTGGCTACTCACGTGTAGCAGCTCATGGAGCAATAACCTGTGAATGATCAACCCTGGATGCAGAATGGCTCCATGAGCAATTACATGTGAGCAGCCATGAATAGCTGAAGGAGCTGTCAGTGTCCACTGTTTTCAATGGGGTTTCCTTCAGGCAGCTAGTCTCAGAGAACCCTGCTTCTAATTGCAAACGGCCCCATTTGCAATTGTGAATCGGGCCTAAAATGCCAGAAGATGTTAATACTATCATAAATGTATGAGAGGTAAGGCTGTACTTTTATAACAATTTCAGGGCTCCGGTACACCAGATGCAGTCAAATGTGTTTTAAATTCAAAGCAAGAAAAATGTATTTCAATGAGCCAAGTTTACACCATTTCAGTAGTTTCATGTGCTTTAAAGTACAACATGCTGCAATTTTTTCATAGAACGGTACCAGAACACATATTAGCGCAATGCAAAACACTTTAAATGCAAAAACCACAAATGCATATTCAGTCATGGCCAAAATTTAGGCAGCCCTGCATTTGTTAGATAATGCACCACTTCACCTAGAAAAATGTTGCAATTACAAATGTCTAGGCATTCTGCTTATTTCTTTTGTTTGTATTGTATGCCACAAAAAAAGTGGAGAAACAAAAAGCCAAATCTGACACATTCCACGCAAAACCCCAAAAATGGATTAAAAAAAATGATTGGCACCCTCAATTTAATATTTCGTAGCACACCCCTTGGAAAAAAATAACTGAAATCAATGGAGTTTCTTGTACCTCTTTACTGGAATGTTGGACTACTCTTCTTTTGACAACTGCTCCAGGTCTCTCAGATTGGAAGGGTTCCTTTTACCAACTGCTGCTTTGAGATCTCTCCACAGGTGTTCTATGGGATTGAGATCTGGACTCATTGCTGGCCAGTTCAGTACTCTCCAGCGCTTTGTCTGAAACCATTTCTGGATGCTTTTGGACATGTGCTTTGGGTCATTATCCTGCTGTAAGACCCATGACCTCTGACAGAGGTCCAGCTTTCTGACATTGGGCCCTACACTGCACCTCAGAATTCGTTGGTAGTCTTCAGATTTTATAATGCCATGCACAGTCAAGACATCCAGTGCTTGAAGCAGCAAAGCAACCTCAAAATATCAGTGAACATCCACCATGTTTGATTGTAGAGACTGTATTCTTTTTTTTTAATGGTCCCATTGCTTTTTCTGAAAACAGTAGAATGATGAGTTTTACCAAAAAACTGTAATTTTGTTTTGTCTGTCCACAGCACATTCTCCCAAAAGGATTTTGGCTTCCTCAGGTAAGTTTTGGTAAACTCCAATCTGGCTTTTTTAGGTTTCTGTATCAGCAGTGGGGTCTTCCCACCATAGCGTCCCTTTTCATTTCGATGGCAACGTATAGTGCGAGCTAACAGTTATACCCTGTTCCTTAATGTCAGCTTGAATTTGTCTGGAAATTGATCGAGGTTCTTTAGCCACCAATCCTTTGTTGCAAACTTTGATGAGTTTTTCTCTTTTGTCCACATCCAGGTAGATTAGCTACAGTGCCATGGGCTGTAAACTTCTTGACAATGTTGAACACAGTGGACATAGAAACAAAGATCTCGGGAGATGGATTTGTAACCTAGAGATTATTATTATACAGGATTTATATAGCGCCAACAGTTTGCTCAGCGCTTTACAATATAAACGGGAGACAATACAGCAACAATACAGGAGGGAAAGGAGGACCCTGCTCCATGGAGCTTACAATCCAGGAGAGAGGGGCTAGTGGTACAAAAAGGTAGTAACTCTGGGGGATGGACTGGTTGGAAGAGTAGAAGATTCCATTATTAGCTGAGGGCAGGATAGGCTTCCCTGAAGAGAAGGGTTTTCAGAGATCGCCTAAAAGTGAGCAGAAAAGGAGATAGTCTGATAAATTGGGGTAGAGAGTTCCAGAGGATGGGGCAAGCTCTGGAAAAGTCCGGGAGACTAGCATGGGAGCAGGAGACAAGGGAGCTAGAGAGGAGGTGTTGCGAGGAGCGGAGAGTACGGTTTGGGTGATATTTGGAGACAAGATGAGTGATGTCATTTGGGGCATTATAAATGGCTTTATACGTTATTGTTAATGTTTTGAATTTTATTTGGACAACGGGAAGCCAGTGGAGGGATTGGCAGAGAGGGGTGGCAGATACAGAATGGTTAGTAAGGTGGATAAGTCTGGCAGCAGCATACATGATAGACTGAAGAGGGGATAGCCTGCAATTAGGTAGGCCAATGAGGAGGGAGTTACAATAGTCAAGGCGAGATATAACAAGGGAGTGAATAAGTTGCTTAGTGGTTTCCGAGGTTAGCAACGGGCGTATCTTGGAAATGTCTACAAGATTTGGACAGTGATTGGATTTGGGGCTAAAAGGACAGATGGATTACACCTAGTACCCTGGCATGAGGGGAGGGACTGATCATTATGTTATTGATCTTGATGGAGAAGTCAGGGGAGGGGGCACGGGCTGGGGGGAATACTAAGAGCTCAGTTTTGGAAAGATTGGGTTTGAGGAAACGGAGTGACATCCATGCCGATATGGCGCTTAGTAGGTTAGTAATGTGAGAGGAGACTGAAGGGGTGAGGTGAGGGGTAGAAAGATAGATTTGTGTGTCATCAGTATAGAGATGGTACTTAAAGCCATAGGAGTTTATCAAGTGACCAAGGGAGGAGGTGTAGATGGAGAAGAGAAGGGGTCCAAGGACAGAACCTTGAGGGACCCCTACAGAAAGAGCGAGTGAAGAGGAGGAGGCAGCGTTATAGGTAATGCTGAAGGAGCACTGCGATAGCTAGGAGGAGAACCAAGAGAACAGAGTCTCTGAGACCAAGAGAGTGGATTTTTTTTTTTTTTTTTTTTTTTTTTTTTTTAGGAGGAGGGGATAGTAAACCATATCAAAAGCTGCAGAGAGGTCAAGTAGTAAGAGTACGGAGTAGTGGCCATTGGTTTTAGCTGTTATTAGATCATTAGTGAGTTTTAGTAGGGCAGTTTCAGTGGAGTGTAGAGAGCGAAAGCCAGACTGTAAAGGGTCAAGAAGGTTGTTGTCGGTGAAGTGGGAGCTCAGGTGATTGTAGACTAAGCATTCTAGGAGTTTAGAGGTAAATGGCAGCAGGGAGATGGGTCTTAAGTTGTTCAGGTTGGTGGGGTCCAGGGAGGGCTTTTTAAATATGGGAGTGATGTGCGCATGCTTTTACAGGGGAGGGGAAGGCACCAGTAGAGAGGGAAAGATTGAAGAGTGAGTGAGGGAGCATAGGATGGAAGAAGAGGGTGACCGTAGTAGTTGTGAGGGGACAGGATCCAGGGGGGAGGTGGCGAGACGGGCTTCTCGGAAAACCTTAGTGATCCCTTTGGTAGTAGCAAGGTCAAAAGAGGAAAGTGTTGAGGGAAGTTTAGTATAAGGTATGCTAAGTGGGATGGGTGTCTGTGCAGTGGTGATGCCCCTACGAATTGCGTCAATCTTGTTTTTGAAATGATTTGCAATCTCGTGAGCAGTGAGAGAGTTACTGGGTGGCGGTGGAGAAAGTAGAGAGTTAAAAGTAGAGAAGAGACGATGAGGACTGGATGACAAGGTATTAATAAGAGTGACAAAGTAGGCTTGTTTGGCAGCATGGAGGGAGGAATTGTATGTTAAGAAAGCAGATTTATATAGGGTGAAAGCTTGGCGAGATTTGGTTTTATGCCACAATCGCTCCAGCGCACGACTATGACGTTTAAGATTTCTGGTGTCGTCAGTCTGCCAAGGTTGTAACGGTCGGGGCCTGATGCTTCGTGTTGTTAGAGAAGCAAGTGAGTCTAATGCGGATGAAAGCGAACTGTTGTAGACAGCAGTGGCCAGGCCGGGGCAGGACAGGGGAGAGATTCTGTCATAGAGTTGGTCAGTTGCAGAGTGGAAAGGAGCAGGGTTCAAGTTGTGAAGGTTTCAGCAGGTAATTGTTTGCTGCTTGGAGGGATAGGTGTTTGAAATGAGGACACTGTGAAGGTGATGAGATTGTGATCAGAGAGAGGAAAGGGGTGTTTGTGAGGTTGTGGGGAGTGCAAAGATGGGAGAAAACAAGGTCTCTTTTTTTGATACAAGTGAATTTAATTACAAATTACAGGAGCATAACAAAAACAAAAAAAAAAAACACACTGCATGATAAAACCTTTGAATTTGCCATACCATGAAACATTCATCAGTTACAGCACTTCCTGATGTTACTGAATTTGAAACCACTATGACTTCATACTGTTGTATATAGCCAACGTAACCTGATTTGCAATTAAAGCCAGTATACAAAGGGTTTGCATCTGTCTTGTAGTATTACATATAATGTACAGTTGTTTAAAAAATAAAAAAAAATTAGGATTTTTTTTTTTTTTTTTACATTGACCTATACAAATTAAACATTTGTGTGTGAAAGCCAGTTAAACCTAACAGTAACTCCATTTCCATGAGTCTTCATGGATAGCATATGAGATATAGGCACCTCCTCAAAACAGGAAAGCGCATAACCAAACACATTTTAAAAAGAAGAAGTATTTCTGCTGAAGTGGTCAGTTTTAACCACTTGCCCTGCAGAGGATTTACCCCCTTTCCTGACCAGGCCTTTTTTTTTTTTCGTTACGGCGCTGCGTTACTTTAACTGACAATTGTCAGTCAAACAACGCTGCGCCCAAATTAAATTTACATTCCTTTTTTTTCCCCCCACGGGTTGAGCTTTCAGTGGTGTTTGATTGCCTGTACGTTTTTTATTTTTGAGCTATAAAAAAAAAAAATTGTATTTTTTACTTTTTGCTATTAACCATTTGAATATTGGGCAATTTTACACCTTCCTGCCCAATGACAGACAATTGCGCAGTTATACAACATTGTACCTAAACTAAAATGTTATCATTTTCTTCACACAACTAGAGCTTTCTTTTGGTGGTATTTAATCACCGCCGGGGTATTTTATTTTTTTCTAAATTATCAAAAAAAGACTGAAAATTTTGAAGAAAAAAACAAAAAACAAAACACGTTTTTCTTTGTTTCTGTTATAAATGTTTGCAAATAAATAATTGTTCTTCATAAATTTAGGCCAAGATGTATTCTGCTACATGTCTTTGGTGAAAATAACCCAAATTAGGATGTATTTTTTAGTTTTAGGAAAGTTATAGAGTTTACAAACTATGGTATAGATCTGAATATTGATCAATCCTAATTTCTAATTTCTTGAGATCCAATCTAATTTCTTGAGATCCAAGAATGTCAGAATAGTACAGATATCCCCCAAATGACCCCTTTTTCCAGAGTAGACAGTCCGACGTACTTCATAAGAGGCATGGCGAGTTTTTTGAAGTTGTATTTTTTTTGTCATAATTTTTCGGAAAATGAAAAAAAAAAGCAAAAAAATTCACTTTTTTTTTTTACATACTGTCACCAGTGCAGTACAGCGTCTTCATATAACTGGCATGGCGGTGATCAGGGACACTGGTGACAGTATGAAAAAAAAAAAAAAAATTATTTTAAATTTATTAAAATGTTTTTTCTTTTTTTTAAGATTTTGTTTTTCATATTTCACTATGTCCAAAGTAGTACAATGTTACCATAATAACATTGTACTGCTTTGGGGAAGTGATCAGTATTTTTTTTTTTTTGCACAATTTGCTTATTTCAAAGAATTACTTTGCTATAAGCAAGCATTTACCTGAATGACATCGATTCATTCAGGGTTTTTTTTTTTTTTTTTTGTGCTTAGCTGTGATTTGGCCACAGCTAATCACATGACATGTGCATGTGATTAGCTGTGACCATTCACAGCTAGACACTAGTATACAATGGATGGCATGAATGAAGCCATCCATTGTATACAAGGGTCATGTGACCTGCTGTGATTGGTCACAGCAGGTCACATGGTACCGGCAACAGGGCCGATACTCAGATCTGTCATCGGCCGTGTCCGAGGTACACAGCCGGTGACAGATCATGCCGCTGCGCGGCTCTGAAAGTGCGAAAAGTGTGCATGTGCGGGAGGACGCCATTTGGCGTCCAACCCGGAAAGGCAGTACATTTTGCCGGCCGTCTTTTGGCTATTGGCCGGGCGTGTATTGGTTAAACATGTCCAATAAAAAATATAAAAAAAAATAAAATAAATCAAAATTTTCGGCAAAAATTTAGGACAAAATGTATTCTGCTACGTCTTTGCTAAAAAAAAATCCCAATTCATGTAAATTAATTGGTTTGCGTGAAAGTTATAGGGTTTACAAATATCAGTATATATACTGGGACTTTTTTTTTTTTTTTTTTTTTTTAATTATTACTAGTAATGGCAGTGATCAGCGACTTACAGCGGACATTCTGACACTGGGGGAAATTGACTTGGTGTCACTGACATCCCCAGTGACGCCAATACAGTGATCAGTGCTTAAAAAAAAAAAAAAAAAAAAGCACTCACACTGTACTAATGCCACTGGGCAGGAAGGGGTTAACATGAGGGGTGTTCAAATGATTAACTGTGTGCTGGGAGTGTTTTACTAGGGGACCGTGTCAGTGTGATTTACTTGTAATCACACTGCTGTGGATGGCGTTGCTGTGCACAGCTATCTAAAAGCAGTGAGCCAGAGCTGACAGGGAGGATGACTGTTAGTAAACAAAACATTCCTCCTCCCCATAGGAAATCCTTCAAAACCACCGGGCGCTGGCGAGTAATTACCAGCCGTGGCCGCGAATGGCGGCGCGGGTAGGGCGTGCGCCCCCTACCCAGAAATGCAAAATTACGTATATGTGATTTTGCGTACTGCTGCTGACCCTGTAGCAGTATTTCTGCTATAGGGCGGTCGGCAAGCGGTTAAACAAGAATCAAAAGGACAAGCCTAAGCAAAACATATACAAACAGAAAAAAGAACATAACACAAGGACAGGAATCCTGCTGTCCTGGAAGACCCATGGAAATAGAGCTACTGGTAAGTAACTCTGGTTTTCCTAAATCATCATTCATAACAGCATATGAAAGGATTTGCAAGAATTTAGCAGACTAGGGAGGGACAATAAAATAGCCCAGAGGCCTCTTCTCCCAAAGGGCTGACCATAAAAATCAAAGATATGGACCCGGTCTTATTAAATTCTCAATAAAGAGAAAACCAAGGCAGGTCCTAACTGCAGGGAAAAATCAAATATCAGGAAATAAGATCTCAAGGCTACACAGCATTGATTAAAAAAAAAAAAAAAGTATCAAATATAAAAAAGGTTGAAACCCTAGTCAGGCCTTTATCAACTAAAGGACATATGAATGTCCAGATACTTTTGCTCATTGCTATATGTAAACTGCAACACACACACTCCTGACGTCAGTGGGAATAAAGCATGCCCCTTCTTTGGTTTTAGTGGGAGCAATGGCACCCCATCTTTTGTGTAATTGGGGGGAATTGTGCACCATCATTGGTGTCATTGGGCCTGATTGTTGGGGTCACTGTGAGGAATTGTGCCCCAAAATTGACTTTAGTAGGAGCAATGGCACCCCATCTTTGGGAGGATTTATGCCCCTCCATTGGTGTCATTGCAGGGAATTATGCCCCATTGGTGGTATCAGAGGATAAAAAACAGTGCCGGATAAAAGCAAGCAAAGGGCCACATCCGGCCCTTGGGCCACAGTTTGGAGACCACTGATGTACATAATGAAAGAAAAACGTATATGAAGACTTGAGTGCAAGCTGAAAGAAAAACTTTGTCACCACAGAAAATATATGGATAGACCATATAAAATATAAGCACATAAGAGGAGTTTGCTGCAGAAGCATATATCCAGTTACTTTCCACCACGAACATACTTTTGTACAGTTGTGCTCAAAAGTTTGCATACCGTTGGAGAATTGGTAATATACAGTATGTACCCTTTTTAAAGAAAACACGAGTGAGCTGGCAAAACACATTTCTTTTATTTCTTATGGGATTCACATTCAACTGTATGTCATAACAGAACGACAATCAAAAAACAAAACATGGCAACAAGTAAACAAAGGAAGTGACCCCTGTTCAAAAGTCTGCATACCCTTAGTTCTTAATACTGTGTATTGCCCCCTTTAGCATTCATGACAGTGTGCAGCATCTTTTGTAATAGTGGTCTATGAGGCCCCGAATTCTTGCAAGTGGTATAGCTTCCCATTCGTCTTGGCAAGATGCCTCCAGGTAATGCAAAGCCTTTGGTTGTTTTG
Organism: Staurois parvus; assembly: GCF_062004578.1. Lineage (NCBI taxonomy): Eukaryota > Metazoa > Chordata > Amphibia > Anura > Ranidae > Staurois > Staurois parvus. Next base: position 167,526 of record NW_028318569.1, on the reverse strand, counting down.
CATGGACCACACATTTGAGATTTCCCCAGAGTTGCTTGATGATATTAAAGTCGGGAGACTGATGGACGCTCCAGAACCTTCATCTTTTTCTGTTGTAACCACTGGAGTGTCAACTTGGCCTTGTGCTTAGGGCCATTGGCATGCTTGAAAGTCCAAGAGTGCCTCATGCGCAGCTTTCTTGCAGAAGAATGCAAATTGTCTGCCAGTATTTTCCGATAACACACTGCATTTATTTTGCCACCAATTTTCTCAAGATTCTCCATGCCTTTAGAGCTCACACCCCCCCAAAACATTAGTGAGCTACCACCATGCTTCACAGTGGGGATGGTATTCTTGTCGCTATAGGCCTTATTGACCCCTCTCCAAACATAGTGCTTATGTTTGTGACCATAAAGCTCTATTTTGGTTTCATCACTCCAGATTAGTGTGCCACAAGCTGTGAGGCATGCCAAGGTGTTGTATGGCATATTGTAACCTGGCTTTTTTGTGGCATTTGTGCAGTAAAGGCTTCTTTCTAGCAAATCGACCATGCAGCTTATTTTTGCTCAAGTATCCTCGTATTGTCCTCCTTGAAACAACCGCACTGTCTTTTTCCAGAGCAGCCTGTATTTCTTCTGAGGTTACCTGTGTGGTTTTCTTTGTATCCCAAAACAATGCTTCTAGCAGTTGTGGATGCAATCTTTCTTGGTCTACCTGGCATATTCAAGGTTTTGGATATCGTTTTATATCCTTTTCCATCCTTAAAGTTCCATTTCCTTGTTATGCAGGTCTTTTTGACAGTTCTTTCTGCTCCCCATGGCTCACTGCATCCACGTGAGTGCTAACAAATTCATTGACAATTTATACACAGACACCAATTGCGATTTAAAAAAACAAAAACAAAACAAACACAGATGTGGGAAACTTTTAATTGCCATTTTAACCTGTGTGTGTGTCATCTTGTGCTTCTGTACCAAGGCCAAACATTCCGGTGTATGTAAACTTTTGATGAGGTCCATTTCGGTGATTTCTGTTACCATTATGAATGTGACAAAGCCTGTGCATTGAAATACACAATATTATCTAAAGGACCTGTGTCTCCACCTCCCCACACACCACTGTTTAGAAATAACAGGCTATAACCAACAAACTTGCATCACAATGGGACCGCTCATACCCCAAGCTACTGTACACCTACTGCCACTAAAATGACTAAGCAGTAGAGTGCTGGTCTAAATGCGGACGCAACTACAGTACTTCAGGAAATGTTAGGGGATGCCAAATCTCCTCTGGAAGAAGTCTCCAAATGTACCTTCTATCTGTGGGGGAGTATAGTGGTACAGATGTGCACAGATTTCTTTCCTCTCCTTGAGAAAGGAAATCAGTCAGGATCAGTCAGGAACCTCAAACTCTCTCTAAGAAGCCCTACATAGGAAGAGCCCAACAGTGCTTTGCTACATTAAGCCCAACACCAAAGCACCCCAGTTGAAAGATTACATCATAGGTGAAAAACTAGGAACAAAATACAAGAAAGCAAGTAGGTACAGCAATATCTAGCTTACCTGTGTCCTGCTGGTGCCAAGGGCACCTCTATCCACCTGAGCTGAATCCACCATTGAAGAATCTAAATGCAGTATTAGCTACTACACCTGTAGTGTCTCGGCAGCCATTGCTGGAAGGAACCACCATAAAAAAGGTAGCAGCCGGCCATTTACCTTTGCTGAGAATGAGGTTTGAAACCAAAGCCTTCAACACCTGGAAATGATTTCGCCCCATATCCAGAACACAGTCACACTACACACCAACTGTCGCAGACACTGCAAACACCCAGACAGGAAATCTACGCTGCCTGTGCCGATTCCTGTCAAGGGGGTGTGCCACTTTCAGACATGGCCTTCGCCAAGCACAGGAGGAGAAAAGGAACCTAGCCACCTCCTTCTCATACTGAGGAAGAGTCCTGAAGGAAAATCTAGAGAACACTACCAGCTGCTCCCACAGAAGCTAGATAGGAAAAGAGGTGATTAGGTAAAAAAAGATAAGCAAAACAAAATAGGAGGCCATCTCCTCCAGCCAGAGGAAACACAAAAACTGGCTAGCTTCTTGTTCCTGTTGGAGAAGGTGCCTATATCTCATATGATGTCCTGAAAGAGGATTCAGGAAGAGTTTATTTTGACATATTGATTTATCTTCATGTTCTTGGCACTAAGCTATATTTTTAGATATCTGGACCAAACATTCACCATTGCCATTACCATAGAGGTAAAACAGTAATTTCTGCCCCACACCCAGCTAGAACAACTCAGTGAAAGCAATTTGCTGAAGGAACTGTCTTCCCTTTCTAATATTTGTCAAAACTTGCTAGGTCAGTGTCACAGTTAGGAGAGTAACTCCACTTTTCTTGAAAAAAAAAAAAAAAAAGTATCATTCCCACCTGGGTGATATACAGTATGTACATTGTAGGGATCTTAAACTTTGTTGCAGATTCCTAGCTTTTGTTGTTCTGAAGTAATAGCGGTTTGTTTGTCTGCACCCATGTGCAAAGCAAAGGAAAATGGGAGTGATTTTACAATTATCAGCCAGCTGCTGCACCTTTCGGGGCTCTAATGAGAAAAGCTGCAAGGCCTGCAACCCTTTCGACATAACTTCCCTTTGGGAGTATCTCACCAAAAATAAAATTTTTGCTGTAGGGGATGTTCAAACTCTGACTTGCATATTACTACAGAATTCTGGGAAAATCAGAAAGCGAATCAAAGAACCAGGAAACGACATGCCTAGGGGGTGTCCTGTACAGAGTGCCAGAACCCAACACACTGTTAATACCAGCGAAGGCCACACAACCTATGACCCTATAAAATGATCTATCATATTTAGTTTCAGATTACTACCAATCCCTATATCCTTTGCATATGGGCTCTTCAACGTCTATACCTGACCCTGCCCTCAAAGTTACTTCAAGGACTGCGGCCAGCTTCACCTTACAACCTCCCAAAAGTAGTCCTAGAACATTCCTAAATCATGTAGGAAGAGTTTCAACATACCTTTGATCTCTTTGTTGTAACAAACATTTTGCCCCCTAACACTATCTGACCTGTGATAATGAGAAAAACAATTTTCATATAAAAAAATTGTAAAGAATCAGTTACCTCTCTAGATGTAAATATACAGTATGTGTTGATCAAAGGGTATAATGTATGAAAGTACATTTTAAAAAGACTGATAAATTAGCTACCATACTTGCCAACAACAAGTTGCCACCAATTATTGAGAATAAAATGTAATTCTAAATGGGAACATTATTTATAGAAAATGAAGACAAGGTAGGGAGAAAAAAAAAATGCAATAACATATTATAACTAGGAAAGCTACAATTTCTGGGGAAATTGTGTGAAGTGTTCTTGCGTCCACCAGTAGTCTACAACTGGAGTGGGCAGAGTAACTGGGTGGAGTAGCTTGTCACTCTGTTGCCTGCTCACACACCTGGGTTCCTATGGCAACTCACTCTACAGCAAGGGCAGAGAAGAGCGGTTAAAAACAAACTGCTCCAACTTGCTCACTTCACTGGCAGTTGTCATCTTCAAATGGTTATATTTTAAAAATTGTAAATCCTACAACGAAGATATTGTGAGAATCACAAGACCCAGACCTACATTTTGATGCAGAGTACGTCTCAGAAATATTAAAAATGAAGGCATAGTCGCAGTTTAGAAATTGCCCTTCAAATTTGAGGTGGCTAGAGTGGAGTTTCAATGAATGTCAATGGGCGGCGTGAGTTGCAAACAAATGGTCATATTGTGAAAACTATCAGGACAATGGCTTAGCCGTGGACATTTTTAGTGGCAGCAGGGATAGCTGAACGTTTTGATATACGATTTGTGTAGGTGGGCTTGAAAATGAGGGAGTGATGGCAGTTTAGAAATCATGTCCTGATTTTTCAGCTCCCACTCTAGCTTTTGTCAGCTCCCACTCTAGTTTTGAACATTCCGCCATTCATTCCTATGGGACCACTTTCACCACAAAAATGCCGATATTTCGTGAACCATTCGGCGAAACGTTCCACAAAGTAATAGCACACCAATCGGGAAAAATCTGCATGTATATTACTAAGTAGTGTAAAAACTGTGGGAGGAGTTAGGGTGGTAAATTTGGCTATAATAATAAGAATATATATGTGAGATAACAGTAAGTGGTCTTGCCATGCAAGAACACTTAATGAAACAGGAGGGTCTACCACAGATGAGATGAAAACTTTAGTATAATCCTCCTTAAGGGAAAGATGCACTGAAAAATGTTGGTCGCTTTATTTATCATAAAAAAAAGAGCAGTAGAGAAAAATTTCAGATACCAAAAAACACTGGCAGGACATAACAGAGGGGGAATCCACAATTTCAAAATTATGTCCCTAGCCGACTTAAGTAATGCGTGGAGCAAAGTTGAGGACTCTTGGTCATTGCTTCCTGAGGAGGCTGACTTTGTATCCAACTCCATGTTAGGCGCAAAGACTGTGGGGGCAAACATTTCTTACTTGGATAAACCCAAGAAAAAAAAAAAAAAAAAATCTTTCAAAATAGCCACCAAGAAGTCCAAAGTCCGTGAGGATGGCCCTGAATACTTGATTCTAGGAGAGATACCACTTGTAACAGCTTGCAAAAGTTTTCAAGTTAATAGCAGCTGTGAAATATCCACTTTATCTTCAGAAGTACGAGGACTACAGCTGTGGTGTGTATTTGTGTGCAAAAAGTCTACACAGATACTATGGGGTCACCCCTTCAGTCCCAACATGTTGGAATATTTTTTTCGATTGGCTGACATCTGAAAGAAAACCTGCTATAAAGAAAACATATAGTTGCTGAGATTGCAAATACCGCTGAAAATAGCTGGTGTCTGGGTTTGAAAGCTTGAGTCATAGTCTGGAAGTAGACATGTGGTAAATGAAGTCAGTGAAATCAATGCTCCTGTTCAAGAAACCCTTTTTCAGGTCAGGGACTCAGAAAGCACTGAAGTTGAACATTGCAATCACAGGTGCAATGATCCACACAGCCGCATCACTGATTCACAGGAATCTGTGAAGAAAAGACCACAAGTCCCGTCTGCCACTGCAGCAGACAGCTTGTAGTGCTCTACGAATTGCAAGGATGCCGATGAGTGCCCTTGTAGTTCATCCACACTTCCTTCAGCTTAGTAACCAAAAGCATGTACAGAGCAAAAGCCTGTACAGAGACAAAGCTTGAGGATGTATCTGCAGTAGCCACACAATGCACCCACGATCTACAATCACGGGTGCAATGCTCTGCAGCCTCTTATGGAAAAAATAAATAAATGATAAACACACATTTTTCCTAGAAAAAATATGTGCATTTAATATTTTTTTCAAAAAGGTGAACCTTTAAGAAAGGCACCATGTGGGTGCAGGACAAAGCTTGTCTGTGCTGGATTGACAGCGCGCGACTGAAAACCTTGTGGCCATGCAGACTAAAAGATGCTGTTGACTTCAATGCTCCCTTGGCTGGTGAGCTTTGTTTGGGTAGAACTTCTACTGAACAGTAGTGAGTTAGGCCTCTGTCTTGAAAGATCTGTTTATGCCAATCAAATAAACAGGACTTTGTTTGACACCTGCCGTAACCCTTGTTGTGATCTTTAAAATATCCCAAATCAGTAATAGCGGACCTGTATTTCTCTTACTACACGCTTACAAGTTCACCTTTTTACAAAATGAAAACACCGTGCCCTCACTCCCCACTGCATTTACCTCGGCAGATGATTAGCTTTCATTGCTCATGCAGCCAGTACAGCTTTCAGCAGTGAAAGCAGTGCTCTTCTTTCCCTTCTTTTCTAAGGATGCCAGGACAGATCAGAGTGTGTCTGATTGGTCACATGACCGCTTTGACCAATCAGAACTGCTCTGATCAGCCCCAGAAGACTACTGCTTTCAAATTCTTTGACTCCTGCACTGGCTGTAAAAGCAGTGAAAGCTAATCATCCATGGAGGTATATGCAGCACACAAAGGGTATTAGTTTAACTTTTATTTTTTTGTGAAAAGGTGAACTACACTTTAAGATATAATTGGGAATATCCTCCTGCGCTTAATATGGATGCGTCCCTATCTTAACAGCTGCTATCACTCTACCTCAACCAATAAGTCATAAATCCCACATATTAAATAGTGAAGCGCTAGAAAATAACAACAAAACTCCCTATACATGCATCATGAGTACCATCTGAACCTATAATCATAAATACCATATAGTGATATAAAAATATATATCATAAATGTCTATTGGTGAGAAACTAAAATAATTGATAAATATCTCATAATTAAACTAACCATAAATGCCTCATATATAAATATGTGATACAAAATAACAATTGATATATGCTTAGTTAATCCTCAAATAAATAAGTGATAAGAAATCAATATTCATAATTATGCAAATTCATAATAAGTAATAAAAGTGTAAATATCCGTGATAAATTGTGACAAACCTATGAATAGAACTGGGAATGGCGGTCACTTTTATGTTTATTTAGACACAGTGTTTTGATCTATTTTTCACATAATTAAGTGGATTTTATTATTAATATTTTTTCTGATATATAGTTTATCACAGAATTTATTAATCACGTATTTATTTGATGAAGAATCACAGTTTATTTATTTTTATTCAAAGGTTTGTCACAATTTATCACGGATATTTACACTTTTATTACTTATTATGAATTTGCATAATTATGAATATTGATTTCTTATCACTTATTTGAGGATTAACTAAGCATATATCAATTGTTATTTTGTATCACATATTTATATATGAGGCATTTATGGTTAGTTTAATTATGAGATATTTATCAATTATTTTAGTTTCTCACCAATAGACATTTATTATATATATTTTTATATCACTATATGGTATTTATGATTATAGGTTCAGATGGTACTCATGATGCATGTATAGGGAGTTTTGTTGTTATTTTCTAGCGCTTCACTATTTAATATGTGACACTTTAAGATATGCCATTATAAAAGGGTATGCTCATACGTTAAGTCATTGCCAAAAATGACCTGGCATCATAACTATGATCATTTTCACTGTAACCTCCTTGTGTAAATTAACACTCCCTTGCAGCAGAAACACAGTTCAAAGAACAAGTTTCTGAAAAATGATGCAGCTTCTAACACTGCAGCTTTGAAATCCTGTAGCATTTAGAAACGGAGATCAACAATTTCTCCTACAATATCCTCTACACACACACACACACGTAAAAGGGTAAATCATTTAATTACTACTATATTATTATTTTGAAGTGAAGACAGGCACAATACACTTACCATATCTGTAGCTTAATTCGCTTGCCATCTAATTCTATAGTTCTGATTTTAAAGTCAATACCTGCAATGAACAACATGAACATTAATAACTACAACCAAAATGGAATCTATTGTGTTGAATTGAAATTTAGTGAAACATGGTCTACAACCTCTGACTGCACTCCCCAACACTTAGTCTGCTCTGAGGTTTATGGTTTTATTTATTTTTGTAGTGTCAATTCAGGCAGGATTTAATAAAACTGGAGCAGACAAATTCTGGAGAAGCTGTGGTAACCAATCAGCTTCTAGCTTTGGCTTGTTCAGTTAAGCTTTGAAAATGAAAGCTATAAGCCAACTGCCAATTTATTAGGCCCTGTTCATATCTGGGAGTAACCGAAATGCGGGCAGAAAACACGTTTTCCCCTGTATTTGCAAAAATGCACAACACGCTTGTTGTGCTATTATTTCTTAATGGCACCCCAAACACAGGTAGCAGTCTAGAGACAATACATGGTATTGTGTGATGCCAAAATGTGGTATGTGAGCTTCTTTGGCATTTTTTTTTTTTTTTTTTAATGTAACCTTAACGAAACGTAAAAAATACACTTACAGCTTTCTAGGTTTTGCACCTTGTTAATACCTCAAAAAGGTAAAATCCCCAGTGCTTTCCCATGCCCAGAGAGTCAAAGGTGCCGTGTATAGCAACCAATTCAAGTAAATGGCTGGATGCAGCTGTACTCATGTAAATGCTGATCACTTCTAAATCGGTGTTTACCTGCACATTTGCGTACAATGTATTTCTCCAAAAGCAAAAACGGAGTTAGCACATGTACAGCCATTCCCCTGTATTGGCAGCTGTGCGCGGCACCTATGATTCCTTGGGTGTGGAAAAGTGTTGGGATATGCTTTAAGAGTTTTCAGCAAATAAACGTCCAGGCCATGAGACAAATGCCCATCTACTATAAAATTCACAAAAAAACTGAAATTGTGTTTTAGAAATTCCCAATGACTAAATGCATGGTCTTCACAATATCTGAACAACAAAAAAATAAATTCTGATACCAAGTAAAAGGAAGGGAAGGAAAAGAAAAATGTACAGGGTTATAAGCAAGAGATAGTCCAGACCCAGGCGGCACCTGAACTGTATGGGTAAATTGCTTGTTAAAAAAAACATGTAATTACCTGATCTTCCACTCCTCCCTGGTGCTAGACCATTCCCCTCAGCATGTTCTCCCTCGTGCTCTAGAAGCCTAAGATCCTGACATCATCAAGATTGATGCTGGGGCAATAGTCCTGCATGGGACATGTTGATCTGCCAAAGGGCAGTCCACCAACAGAACACGGGAAAGTGCCATCTACCAAGGGAGTGGAGAATCAGGTAAGTAACCATGTTTCTCATCTCCCCTAGACAAAATGAGTAACTAACCCTTGCAGAGCAGGTGCAGCCCCACTGCAATGGGTACATTTATTTATTTTTTCTTTGCGTTAAAAAAAAAATATGTTTCAGTTTTCATGTTTCTAAGGACAATTTGCTTCACTTTATACGTCTTGATGTTTACACATATGTAAAAACATACTAACATGCATATAAGACATTATGAATACAACAAATACACGTGAAAACATTTTTAAAATGTAATGCATGGCATTAAAAAAGCCAGCTTGCTCTAGCTGGTGTATACAACCACCATTTTGGAAAAGCTTTCAACACAAGGAGAGTATATGAAATTATCATGAAATATATTCATTCCATGTTGTATTCTTTACCTCACAGCCATATATGCTGGGATAGAATATACAGACAAGTAGATGCTTGCTGCTCACTTTACACATTGCAGATTCAGCTATGTATTTCCTGCTGACAATGCAGCTAAGGAGGAAGTGACCAGACCCATCCAAACCCTTCTGTATCTTCTTTCATGGCAACACCCCAACTCACTATAGATAGGATGTCGTGTATAGAATATTCAGAAAAATACTAAAAAAACCCGATCAAATACAGTTATATGTATGTGAACAAGTAACAGGATTTGCATACCATGAACCATATATCACAGTCAACAATTATTACAAACAAGTTTGCGTGCAAAAGTGAACAGCCATGAATGTATTATAAACTATGTAGTGGAGAAATGTTAACAGGAGTACCCCAAAATACAATGCAGTTTTGGCACCACTTATTTTTACATTTTTATTTCTTTCCTTTCCTAGAGAACCCAAATGGCTTAAAGGATAAGATCACCTTTAGGAACATGTTACCCGTTTCACGTTTTTAGGGTGGAACATGTAACATGTTCCCACTGGTGTAGCTGCTCCTGCTACTCGCTGTCACAGCTGCATCTCTGATTCACAGAGTTCTGTGAATGGGAGAACTACAGGTACTGACAGCTTTTTGTGGCTGTCAGCATGTAATTCTTCAATGAACTACCAAGGGCACTGTTGAGAGCACTCTAGGTAGTTCATGGATTCTTCCTGTCAGTGTGTAACAGCCTGTATGTAAGAGGTGCAAGCAGACAGCTCTACAGACAGTCTGCAGGAGCCCTGCATTGCACCCATGATCTGCTGTTGGCAGGTGGAATGCTTTACAGGCTCCTAGTAAAAAAAATAAATGCTAATTTTTTTTTGCCTACAAAGTTGTGCATTTATTACCTATTTATTACAAAGGTAAACCTATCCTTTGATTTGTTGGTGGGACACATAGTGAGGCAGCCATCTTGGGCACACTCAGTAAAACTTTTTTGCTTAAGAATATATTTCATATGATTACCACTTAAAAACACACACAAAGTTTAAAAAGAAAAAACAAAAAAAACAAAACAAATAAAAACAAAAAACAAGCAAACAAAAAAAACCACATTACCTCCTCCTTTTTACGACTTTAAAGCAAAAAACTATACCAACCTCTACTCCAGCGATGCGTTGTCTAGGAGCTCCCTTTGCCAGCTGATGACATCTTCTGCCAGTCTTCCTTCAGGTTCTGATCTTCAATGATTCTGAATGGCTGGGCCAAGGTGACATCCGCTGGAGTTCATTCATACACTCAGTGTGCATTGCAAGCAGACAGTTAAGAATACTTTAGTACAGAAGAGACATAGTACATCTCCTGAATCCTACCTATTATCTGCACAGCATAGGGACTAATTATTCAGTAGTGTAAAGCTGGCCATAGAAGGATAGAAAATGGAATGAAAAACTGTGGACCGATCAATTTTCGAATGGTTAGTGTGCTTACTGCAACAGTCAATATCCATTTTAAGATTGAAAAAAAATATTTCCGTGTTCATTTATTTTCAATCAATTTTCTAATCAGTTGTGGGTCAAACGTTCGATAAAAAAAATCAAGTGAAATGTGCATGAGTAATAGAGGTAGAAGTAGTACTAATTGATTGCGGCAAAAAAAAAAAATGATGTTTAATGTTGCAAATGATCAGAAAAATGTTGTAACTGGCAAAAACTGTATGATACAATGATTGGGCAATCACATTAGATTATAAGAAACAGAAACAAAAGTTCTTATGAAAATTCTTGCAATGTATGGCCAGCTTAAAAGTGGTAGCAAACTAATTTTTATTTTTACCACAGGTAAGCTTATAATAAAGCTTGCCTGTAGGTAAAATTAATGCGATATCTCCTAAACATGCACCGTGATATTCTACAGAGCTGCAGCAGGTGACATCACTGGTGCATGTGCTCTGAAGGAATGGCATTACCCGTGCCGTTCCTTCAGAGCTGTGTGCCGTGGCCGAAACTCCCGTGCGTATGCACAGGGGTGACGTCATCGGCAGCTCGGCCGTTCAATCAGCTCTAGCCCGGGAACCCAGAAAGAAGAATGGGTGAAGATGAAAGCCCCGTCAGTGCGATGCTGGACGGCTTCATTTTAAAAGGTAGGTTTCACATAATGTGCTAGTATACAATGCATACTATGTGCATGCACATTATGATCACATTATGATATTACTTTGCAGGGGAAATGTATTTATTTTTTTCTTCAAACAAGTTTACTACCGCTTTAAGATAAGAACAGGGTAGACTTCATGGGTAAACACAGGAAGTGTGCACAGGGCAGCTCTGAAATTCTAACACAAAAAGGGGTATTTTTTCGCACTCAAAGACATAACAAAATGCTTTCAATGGTATATTTACCAGACCAAAATGGAGCAAATAGGAGATATTAATTGTTGGGGCCCAGTCCCAATGTTCCAGCTAGACACTTTCAGCAGCTGATTGAATAACTTGCTGAATATGCAGCCTTTTTATCTTTTAATCCTTAGTTATATTCCAGTTTAAAAATGATAACTTTGCCTTTGGGACATATTTGGCTCTTTTCACACAAAAGGGTCCAAATCTGGTTCGCTTGTCAGCTTTTCAGCTGGACCTTATTGGACCCTACAATCACCACTATGGACCAGTGGGTGTAAACTTGTGTCCGTTTACACCGGCCTACATCCAATCTGATCTGGTCCACTAAAGAAAAATAAAAAACATGGTTAGAATCAGAGGGCAGTCGGGTGTAAACACCAGCAGAGTCTGTTTATACTCACCGGTCCATAGAGCAGAGTGGGCTCTGTCTGTGTCTGCTCTGCATAAACTGAGCAGACACAGATGTGTCATCCGCCCACCCTGCTCTGATCAGCAGGGGATCAGTGGACAGATCCCCTGCTGATCAAATCGAAGTCCACCCCATGTGAAAAGGGTGTAGTATGTTCCAACTGGTGTCCCACTCCCCTCACATCTTCCAGTGACAGTGGATGGGGGATCCTCTCCTTGTACCCACTGTCACATCTTAAAAATAAATGGCATGGCTGTGCAGGCTCTGCTCGCACAGCTTGTCATTCATTCACAGGAATTTGTGAATTAAAAGTATGGGGTCTCGTATTTTTTAATAATCATACTTACCTAGGTGGATGCTGCATCGGTCCGATGCTTCATCTGTCCCCCGCTGGCTCTAAGTGTAAGAGCTCAGCGATTACATGACCGCTGATCACAGACTACTCACAGCCGCTCTGAGCAGAGAGTGGTGAAAGTCAGTCACTGTTGTCTGCTCTGCCCAGCCCCCCCGCACACGCTCACTGGAGCGCTGGGCTACGGCGAGAGCGGCTGAATCAGGCTCTCAGCAGATTGCTGAGAGGCTGAGCCAGATGCCACTCCAGACTCTGGGGTGGATTCCGACTTTAAAGTGATACCAAACCCAGGACCCTGCATTCACTATACCTGGTCTCCCATAGTACACAGAACATGGACATACAATTATTTTAGTAAATATAAACTGCTAAATACCTTTTCTCATCAGCAGTTAGAGCAGTCTTGTGACTTCAGCAGAGCACTGGTTTAAGCTTGTAGGAGGAGTTTTCTGATTACATGTAGTCTTCCAAGAAAAAAAAAAATCCTCTCTAGCAATACACACTAAACTAAGCATTTGCACGTGACTACACTTCAGTCTGTATCAGGTGGTCATTTCAACAAGAGGAGGGGCAGAGAAGAAAGCATCAAACAGCCTTTTTACACAATGCAGAGGATTAACCCCTTAGTTTCCACAGTGAGTATAACAAGCATGCTTTACTGCATATACAATGGGTGGGTATACTGCATATACACTCGTGGGTTTAGTAACACTTTAAAGTCAGGATCTTTCCCCAGCTTGGACTGACTGAGTGACATCAGTGGGAAATGGGTCACAGGAGTGCAGAATGAACTACATGCCTGTGATCTACAGGCTGTATTTCTTCTTTAATAGTACAAGTCCTGTCTTTCACTGTGGCAGACACATTGTAGTTTTCTTTTACAAAAAATTTTATTATAGAATAGATAAGAACATCAAATCAGTGAAAAACAGATACATTGATCAACAGGAATAAAACATACAAGGTATGCAATGCATATTACAGGATACATACTGATGGAGAGACATAAGAATAAGTAGCATACTGAAGTGCCAAATCCAGAAAGAGGTATAAAAAAGGGGAAGAAACAATAAGTGGCAAAAATTGGAAACGTTTATAGACCAATGAGAATTTCAACTCTAAGGAAAAATTTGCACTATATCAGCATATAGAAAGCGGAGATGATATGGAATGGAACCTCTCTGAATAAAAATGGGCATTCCACACGCAGGGCTCCCGAAGGAGTCCAGTATAAGGATATGGTATTGCTAGCGCGGCACTCAAAGCAATAAGCACAATCAGTACACGTGACATGAAAACAGACTAGACAAAAGGAAAGAGAGGAACGAAGAAAAAGGAGACGAAGACGAAAACGAAAACAAAAAGGGCTCCAGGGGGACCGCAGCAGAAAAAAAAAAAAGAAAAGAAACGGATATGTAAATTTTATATCGACAGAAGGGACTGGTCAAATCTCGATGGTTGGGCTATATCAAGCTAGGGACGCCATGTCTGCAGGAATTTTGTGTGGGAGTCCAACAGTATAGCCGTCAATTTTTCATTGACCATTATGAAGTTCATCCGGCTTTTGACAGCTTCGAAGCTGAGGAGGGGAGTCTTACAAGCCCTTGCGATCGTCAGCTTGGTAGCCATAAACAGGTGTGATGCCAGCTGCCGTTCGGGACGAAGTAGGCCCACTAATGGTTTAAATAAAAGCGCCTCATATGGGTTGCGCTCAATGTCTGTGTGAAACATAGTACGGAGAAGGGCATAAACTCTGATCCACAATCTACAAACCTTAGGACACGTCCACCAAATATGTGCCATAGTACCCACTTGTTGACAGCCCCGAAAACAAGTCGGGGAATATGTTGGGATAAAACGAGCCAGACGAGCAGGCGTGTAATACCATCTGTAAAGGACCTTATAAGCATTTTCTAATATGATAACATTCCTAGAGCATTTAGATAACTCTTGGGTCATGGTCCGCCAATCCTGTTGATTCAGGGTGCCTCCGAGTTCTGACTGCCAACGCTGATAAGAATGGACCGGGGGAGTTCTAGAAGAAGTAATAGAAGAGTAAACCAGAGAAATTAAGCCCGGAGCATGGGGTCTATGTCTACAGTGATTTTCAAAGGGTGACAACCTGTAGGGTCCCGAGTGCGTCTGTATTAACGTATTGATGAAGTGGCGGATTTGAAGATGGCCATAATGTTCCCGCAATGGGATATCATGAGAGGAGCGCAGAGTTTCAAAGGTGAGTATTCGAGTGGGAGATAGCATTGAATGTACATAATGGAAACCATGTGCTTGCCACCAAGCAAACTGTCCAGGGTTATCCCGACCCGGGGGGAATAATGGATTATGTAGCAAACGTAGTAACGGTAGGTGGGCAGAGATGAGGCCAGCGAAATATTTAATAGAATCCCAAAGACGAAGCATTAGCGTCAGACTAAGGGATGAAGGTCGATGAGTAGAGGGAAGCCACTGGAAAGAAGAGAGTGGTATCGGGTGGGAATCCATCAGGTCTACAGTAGCCCACAAGGGAAAATGGTGAGATGCATGAAGATGGGCTAAGGGGGCAATATTGGCTGCCAGATAATAAGACTGAAGGTTTGGGACAGATAACCCACCCTCGGTCTTACGAGCAAATAAGATTTGTTTACTAATTCAGGGTCGAGAAGAACCCCAAATGAAAGACAGGAGTTTTCGCTGATGGATACGCAATGTGTGAGGGAACAGGGACAGGTAGAACTCGAAACACATACAATAATTTGGGTAGATAAGTCATACGAATCGCATTGATTCTACCGAACCACGAAAGCGGATAATGAGACCAGGAGGACAGCAGCTGTCAGTTCATTAAAGATGGCGGGAAAATTAGCCCGGTAAAGTCCTTCATAATTCGGGGTGAGCTTGATTCCTAAATACGGCAAGGCTGAGAGCCTTTGAAAAGGAAACAAATGTTTCAGAGTAGCCAGGAGTGATGGTGAGAGGGTAACTGACATAGCCGTAGATTTGGCAGGGTTGACGTTGAGGCCTGAGAGAGCTGCAAAGGAATCCAGTACCGCAAGTAAATTTGGCAAAGTGACCCCTGGGTTCGTGATCGACAACAATATGTCGTCAGCAAACAGATAACTTATGCTGAGAACCAACTACATCTATTCCCTTAATATCAGGATGCATACGAATAGCTTCTGCCAAAGGTTCCAAAGCCAAGATAAATAGTATGGGAGAAAGTGGGCATCCTTCTCTCGTTCCCCTGCCAAATCGGGAATGTTGAGGACTCAAAACCATAATATTTGAGTTTTGCAAGGGGACGTATATAATTAAGAGATCCAACGTAAAAACGAGGGACCAAATCCAAAACGGTGAAGGACCGACATGATATAAGGCCAGGACAAAGTGTCAAAGGCCTTGTTGATATCTAAAGATAGGAGCATCATATCAATTTTGCGAACATGAGCCAAATGTTGTAACTGTAAATTGCGTCTGATGGCATCTCCGGCTTGTCTGTGGGGGACGAAACCCACCTGGTCCTTTTTTATCAGACGAGATAGGAAAGAATTCAAACGAGTGGCTAAGATCTTGGTGAGGATTTTCATGTCAATGTTAATAAGAGAAATTGGTGTATAGATCACCCAAGAGGAATGATCACGGTCCAGTTTTGGGATCATAACCACATTAGCGGTCAAAGAGTCAGAGGAAAAGTGTGAACCTCCCTTCACCGCAATAAACATAGCGGCAAGGTGAGGGGCAAGCATATCAGCCAATTTCTTGTAATATAAAGCCGTATAACCATCTGGGCCTGGGCGTTTGCCCGTCTTCAGGTCCGCAATGCATTGCAGAACTTCCGATATTTGGATATAATTGGTACATCAGGTCCTTATGAGCCTGAGTCAAGGTAGGCAAGGACAGATGGGATAAAAAGTCAGAAATAGACTGAGGGTCAGCTCGTGTAGGATCCGTATAAAGTCTGGCAAGTCGATGCCGGAACTCCTCCAATACCGCTACTGGGTTACTTGTGAGAGCATTCTGACGAGTGCGTAGAGAGATCGGTTTGGGGTGATGTGTAAAAGAGCGTAATGTACGTGCTAGCATGGAATCCGGTTTATTTGATTTACTATACCACTTCTGGCGCGTCCAACGCAAGGAGCGCTCAGCCTCATCCGTCAAACGGAGATCCAGTTCCAGGTGGGCCTGATCTAGCAATCTACGGTTCGATGGGGTTGGTACGTGCTTAAATTGGGCCGACGCGGAAGCTAGCTTTGATTCCAACTGACACTGTTTATGTTGTCTATCCCTCCTCCGCCTCGAAGCCATCTGAATAATATGGCCCCTAACAAACCGCCTTGTAAGCTTCCCACAACGTCACCGAAGAAGAGACAGATCCCGCGTTTAGCTGAAAGTATTCTTGGGATTTACGCTGTAGTTCCGCCTGAATCTCCTTTAGCGAAAGTAGGGAGTCATTCATAATCCAAGAGGAGTAGGTTGGCTTACAAAGGAGAGATCGACAAACCACCAAAGTGGGGTCATGATCAGACCATGAAACCGTGAGGATAGAGACTGAGCGTATCAAAGGGAGATGTTTGCGCAATACAAAAGCATGGTCAATTCTAGAGTGAGAATGATGAGGGTGAGAGTAGTAAGTATAGTCTTTCCCCCGGGGGTGGAATTCACGCCATAGATCCACCAGATCATGGGTACTTAACGTACGGGTACAGGATTTAGCTAAGGTGGAAGAACTAGAGATCTCTGCCGGATATTTATCTAAGGAGGGATTTAATACTAAATTGGAATCTCCTGCCATCAAAAGGGTACCCCGTTGATGGACAGCCAGGAGGGAGCAGATATATGATAGAAAGGGTCTGGGGTTGACATTGGGAGCGTAATAGGTCAGTATTGTGACATCTATACCCTGAATCGTGCCCTGTAATAAAAGATACCTGCCACTGGGGTCAGCAATACGCTTCACACAGACAAATGGGGTTTTGCTATGAAAAGCAACTTAGTTTCCTGCAGACAAGCAATATCGACATGACGAGCCTGGAGAAACTTAAATATTTTTACCCGTTTTTGCAGGGAGTTCATTCCCTGAACATTCAAAGATAACCAGTTCAACGACATGGCGATCGGAAGAAGAAAAGATCAAATCCGCCACGATCCCCGAGAGCCCTGAAAAAAAATGTATAAAAAACACAGAACACACATGACAAGGAGCAAAGAGAAGGAGATAGAAAAAAAGGAAGAAAACAAGAAACCGTCTGGTATACGAGCAATATACATATGAAACAGTAAGATTAGTACAAACATCGTAATAATCAACTGTGGGTGAAATATCCATAAAAAGGCTAGGTAGCGGGCAGGACACCAATCCAGACCACTAGCCAGCTTGGAGGGGGACACAGTAGTCCACCGGAACAGCTTAATAAAAACCAGAAAACACAAAGCAATCAACTTAGGCTAACACACCCACGAATAGGTGGTCTAAAAATGACTCTTGAGGCAATAGGGATCTCAGTCAACCAAATCTCCAAAAATGAACTCCAAAATAACCAGGGAAGCGAAACCGCTCACGGGCCTACCCAGTGAACAGAGTCACACCCACGGCCTGAGATCCACCGCCGGGTCTGCCTATCAACAATAACATAGATAGAAACATCTATACAGAACTAACATAGCTATTGAGACGTTGGCTGCAGCGAAAAAGGTGCGATATGACATAGCTGCGTAGAAACATCTATCGGCGGTGTCGCCCGTATCTCAATAAGTAAAAAGCAAATGTGAATATCCAACCGAACACAGAGGGGTTTATTTACTAAAGCTGGAGAGTCCAAAATCAGACTCCCTTCTGCATAGAAACCAATCAGCTTCCAGGTTTTATTGCCAAAGCTTCATTGAACAAGCTGAGGTTAGAAGCTGATTGGTTTCTATGCAGAAGGGAGTCTGATTTTGGACTCTCCAGCTTTAGTAAATAAACCCCAGAATGTCAACTCGCAGAAACTTCCTGGAAACGCTGGGTCTGTAAAGATCGAAGAGCCTGAGAGCTACTCTGGCTTGGAGGAGATGATTTACGTGAAGACTGGGAGCCCCGCGGGCATGTGGAAACTGTAGCCTCCGCAGTCTGGGAGCATGGTAATTCCAGTTTCAGTTCCTGAAAGTGGAGCCGAAGATCTGCAGGTGAAGAAGCTTGGAAATGACGACCTTGAAAGGAGAAAGTCTGAAAGGGAACCCCCATCTGTATTTGATATCCGCTGATTGTAGAATCAGAAGGTAGGGTCTCAGGGTACGAAGCTTTGCAATCGTGACAGGAGACAAATCTGTAAACAGCTGGAGGGAGTTACCCTGAAATTCCAGAGCCGGACAATTTCGAGCCGCCTGTAGCAGGAGCTCTTTGGTGCGGTAAAAATGGAATTTAATGATTATGTCCCTTGGGGGGCCCTCCGAGAGTTTAGGAGCTAAAGCTCTATGAATACAGTCAAATTCCAGTCATTCCAAGGGGATCTCAGGAGCCAATTTCCGGAACAGGGCGGTAGCTGTACCCTGTAGGTCAGTGATTACCTCAGGAACCCCGCGTATGCGGAGGTTGTCTCTGCGGGCCCTATTCTCAGCATCTTCCAATTTATCTTTTAAAGTGTCCAGCTCAGCATGCAGATCGTCCACCTCCCTCTCATGGCCCTCCAAAACCGTAGTCGCCAGATCCATACGTTGTTCTAGTTGATGGGCACGGTGACCCAATTCTTTTAGGCTTCTTGCCAGATCAGACGATAATTTACGAGAGGCAACTGTGATCTCCTCTCGCGCAATTTGTGTAGTAAGGCTTCAGGGTTTTGCTCAAGGGGGCCAGTCAGACCCGAGGGAAATTGCTGCTGATTATCGCCATCCGACTCCGGATCCCCGGTAAGCTGCGTAGTGTTGTCAGGCTCTGGGGGGCTGGGCATTATCTCGGCAGCGTGGCTATGTAGAGGAGATTGCTGCTGGGCCCGGTGTTTGGGTTTGGTACGTGGGGTACGATGCATTTTTAGGTGAGGCCCAGGTATTTCACAAGCACCTACAGCTGATAGAGATTACATGCAGGGGAGTAGAAGCCCTATTGCCGAGGTAGATGTTCCAGTGGCGCGGTGCAGGGAGATCAAATGGTCATCTTCCCTGGCCACGTGTGCGTGTCTCCCAACGGGGTTGCGCTTACATACGAACGATTACTGCAGAGCGCCCCATGCGTCCCGCCACAGCCATCAAATTGTAGAAAAATATGTCAGAATTGAGGGGGAGGGGTAGGTACAGGCCGAAACTGTAACTGAAACGATACCTTCCTTAGGGCGACGAAGCCCAAGGCGGAGCGAGTGAAGACCCCCGGGGTCCCAACACCAGATGGGGCGAGTGGATCCAGGACAACCAGGCCAGGTGGACGGCAGCAACGTAGGCCCACAAAAGGGGGCACAGGAGCCTCTAATTCATCCCCTGTAGGAAGAGGGCAGATAGGGTAGGCCTCCAGGCCTGTCGGGTGGTTCTCCTCCACCACACTGGGCCTCCAGGCCTTATTGCAGGCTGTGCCGGCCCGGTGCAATCCCCGGAGCTATTGGAGAGGCCAGGGGGCCACACACAGTCCTCCCCCCGGGGCGGGCCCAATAGCAGGGGGCCGGGAGGAGGAGCGGCGGCGTCTCGCTCCGACCGCAGGAAAGACTGCGGCTTCACTGGCCGCGGTAGGCCGCAGTCGTCCGGAGCTCCGCGTGAGGGACAAGAGCGTCCAACACCCCTCCGCGGATGTCAGTCAGGGGCCGCAGGACCTCTGGTGCCCTCCCAGAGCACGTCACCGCCCGGATGGTGGTAGGGCGCCGGAGCTCACGATCAGACCTCCACTCCAGTCGCCATCTTGGACACTCCCCCGACACCTTGTAGTTTTCAAAGAACTGCAAGGGCACTGATGAGCACCCTGGTGGTTCATTCACAAGCCCTGCAGCTGTATACCAGAAAGTCCGTAGCGAGGTACAGGAATAAAGCTGGAGGACTTGTCCGCAGGAGCCTGAAGTTGCATCCGTGATCTATTGATCGTGGGTGCAATGCTTTGCAGACTCCTTGGGGAAAAATAATAAATGCACAATTTTTTCCTGCAAAAATATGTGCATTTATTATTTTTTCCTGAAACATGAACTTATTCTATAAACTGATGCCATAATCACTGCCCCAGGTTTTCTGACTCAGGGTGCCTCCTTTAGCTGGTCGTAGATGGGGACTGAATGACCAAAAAAAACTAACAGATCCCTTCATCCACACAAAGGGACTCACCTCTGCTAGAAGAGACTGATTAGAGGCTGCAGCCACTGATCGACAGATGTTTTCCAGTATGTTTCTCTGACAGAAGTTGATGGAACAGTTGACTTCTGTCAAGCAGGGATGGTCACACACTGATCAATATTTGGTTGATCCCTGCTGCGTGTTCTGCATATTAGTGCACTGCAATTCTTTTCATTCTTAATGGCACACCTAAGGCACATTACCAGTGCATTTGTGCTGCAGCACACAGTTACAGACTACTATGCTTTGTGGTGCAAAGGCACTGCATGCATCTTATTTGGAGCATAGGCAGCTCATCCAATTGAATGGGTATGCCTTAAAGGAGACCTTTCAGCAAAAAATGAAGTATTCATGACCCCTCCCCCTTACAAAATCACCAAGAGAAATCAAAATTAATGGATAGGAAGTACCCTTCTCTTCTAACATTGTAGTCCTTCCACTCCCTTATTCCTTACTGGCTGTGCCACTGTTTTTTGTTTTTTTTTTGGGGGGGGGGGGGGGGATACTGTAGTGGGATGTTAGAATCAAAAGCTCTTTTTTATGTATGTCTGTGTTAGGGAAAATTTGCCCTTACTTCCTGTCTCAGTGGCAGAAAGCCATCTCCTCAAAAAAGGACAAATTCAGACAAAAAACATTTTTCTTTAGTAGGATTTGTAGGGCTACACACTTTGCAAGGTGTCCACTAGGGATATTTATCCTTCCTTCTGGACATACACTAGCCAGAAAGGGAGAGAGCACAGGCAGCAATAAAATCAGAGCTTCTAACCCAGCCATTCTCAACCACGGGTCCGAGGAACTCTGGCTACATAGCTCTTGGGCCAATGCCACTTGGCAGAGCCAAACCTATGACACTAATGATATTTTTTAGTAATGGTGCACCGAAATGAGAATTCTGGTGCCGAACCAAAAATTTAGGATGCACTTGGCTGAAAACTGAAACCGAAATGGACAGTTTTTAAAAATTAAAATAATTTTTCAAACTTTTTTTGGGAAAAAAATACTTTTATTTAAAAAAAAAAAAAAACCCACATACTACAATATATACCCCATTTTTTTTGTAAAATATGAAAGATGATGTTACGCCGAGTAAATAGATACCCAACATGTCATGCTTTAAAATTGCACACGCTCATGGAATGGTATCAAACTACGGTACTTAAAATTCTCCATGAGTGATGCTTTAAAAAATTCTACAAGTTACCAGTGTAAAGTTACAGAGGAGGTCTAGTGCTAGAATTATTGCTCCTGCTCTGACATTCGTGGCAATACCTCACACATGGGTGGTTTGAACACCATTTAAATATGTGGGCGTGCCTACGTATGCACTCACCACTACGTGCGAGCACGGGGGATGGGGGCACTTTAAACTTTTATTTTTTAATTTGTTTAATTTTTTTTTTATACTGTCCCTTTTAAAAAAAAATTGTAATCACTTTTATTCCTATCACAAGGAATGCATACATCCCTTGTGGTAGTGACAGGTCCTCTTTATGGAGAGATATGGGGTCAATAAGACCCCACATCTCTCCTCTACAATGTAAAGCATTAGATCAAAAAAAAGCATTGATCTAATGGTTTAAAAAAAAAACAAAAAAAAAAAACAAAAAAAACAAGAAGGCCTTTTAAATCCTAAAAGAAAAATGAAACATGATAGCACAGTTATAAATGTGTGTGACACACACGGTACTGTACAAAAAAGTTTTAGGCACGAGTGACCAAACCATCACTTCTAGGACTCCTTGTTCTTCTGTACACTGAAGATTTTTCTTTGGGGTCGTTATCCAGCTGCAGAATGATTTGGGGCCAATCACACACCTCCCTTGTGGTATGGCATGATGGAGCAAGAAGTCCTGGAAGTGATGGCTTGGCCCCCACAGAGCCCTGAACTCAACATCATCAAGTCTGTTTGGGATGACATGAAGTGACATAAGGATTTGAGGCAGCCTACATCTACAGATATGTGGTTAGTTCTCCTGGATGTCTGGAAGAAGCTGCCTTCCGAGTTCCTTCAAAAACTGTGCATAAGCACTATGCGTACCTAAAAGAATTGATGCTGGTTTGAAGCCAAAAGGGTAGGCACACCAATTATTGATTAGATTTTTCTCCTTTTCGCTCAATTTGCTTTTTGTAAATTGACAAAAGCAAAACAAATGTAATTATATACTTTTGAAAGCATTCTTACTTTACAGCATTTCTTCACACCTGCCTAAAACATTTGGACAGTACTGTGTATATGTACACATACACACACACTAGTTGGTTATACTGTTCAACACAGGGCTTGACAAATTTGCTTTGAATCTAGGAGCCAGCTAAAAAAAACTAGGAGCCAGTTTTTTGTTTTTTTTTAGCGTAGCGTGGGTCGTCAGCACCCGGGACATCATGCGATACAATTTGCCAAGTGACAATCATGGCAAAACCGCACCACATTTTAGATGCCATTGAAAATAATGGCACCTGAAACTGCGTTTGGTAATCACAGTGATTCTGCTGCGATCCCAAACCACCCGGGTGTGAATGGAGCCACCCTGGTTCACACACATGCGATTCTGGATTAGTTTTGAAATTCAGATTTGCATGACAAGCTAGATATTTTGTGTTCCTATTGAGGTGCAATCCACACACATTGTGTTTTGAGTGCCATTATGAAAAGGGTCCTGGTGCAAGTTTGTAATGGCGAGTACCAGACTCCCAAGTGATAGAGAAGACTGGCATGCGGAAATAAGTGTTCGCTTACGATTGCTATTGACAGTTTTTCCCATTGAAGCCTGTTCTCTAGTTTTTACCACAAGGCCTGTACAAATATACAATTCATTAACAACTGGCAAAAACACCATTGCACCAACCTCAGTTCATCTTACCTATCAAGTCTAACAAGGGCAACACAATCACCTTCATGTATCAATCTGCCTGTGGTCATTGCCCCTGAATTTGTCACCAGCAACAGCATTGCTTGCTTGGCATGGGCCTTTAGATTTTAATAGATTTTCAAAACAACAGTGGGAATGGCAGCCTTTGTACTCTAGTTCAGTTACTAGAGAAAAAAAAAAAAAAAAAGAAGGGGTGGGGGATTCTTTTCTCAGGTAAAACACAAATCCCTAATTTATGCAGGACCCATAACATTGTGGCATGTATGTGGTCTACAAAGGCTGATGGGTGGACTAGCATAGAAGGATGTTACAAGGGGGTAGAAAAACACTGAATCATTTTCATGAAAAACAGATTACATGGGCCATTAAAGAAGTAGTAAAGTCTATAGTAAAATTTTGATCTACGGGTAAGCCCAGCCTTTCAACAAGGGCGCCTTCAGGTTTTTTTTTATATCTATACACAAATGTTTTGCCTTTCATTTATATTTAAACTGTATGGGGTGTTTTACAAGGCGAGGGTTTACATATACTTAAAGCCAACCTTGGAAACAGCTTACATTTGCACCCTTTAGTAGATATGGTCATCAGCTCCAGCCATGCACAGTACTCTCTATATTCCGGACACTCTGGGGTTGATCTACTAAAAGCAAATAGACTGCATTTGCGGTTGCACTCATTTTTACCAAAGCTTAGCAAATGTGGTGAACTGCTGATTTCTGTCATCCAATCATGCACAAGCAAGAATTTTTTTTTTTTTTTTTTTAAATATTCCTTGCACAAAGTTCTGGGGAAAATGAGGGAGTCATGCTATGCACATGCATAGTGACATCAACGTGGCTCGGCCATTCAAAAGGGACAGACAGCGTGAACCTGGAAGACCAGGCGAAGATGGAAGCACTGGAAGCAGTAACAGCCCAGAGCTGCAGGGCTTCATGTGAAAGGTCAGTTTGTCATAATCTGCGGTGCATACTAGCACATTATGGCACAAGCCTGCACAGGGCACATTGCTGCAGGGCCACACACGTTATACTTACCTTCTTCCATGCAGTGGTTTTGCACAGAGCAGCCCCGATCCTCCTCTTCTCGGGTCCCCCACCAGCGCTCCTGGCCCCTCCCTCCTGTCTAGTGCCCCCAGAGCAAGCAGCTTGCTATGGGGGCACCCAAGCAGGCTCACTCCCGAACCACTGCTCTGCATATCCATTCACACACACACACACAGCAGCGACTCGGTCCCCCCCCCCCCCTCTCTCTCTAGTTTGGCTCACTGGCTGCGATTGAAAGAAACGGGAGCCAATGGCTCCAGCTGCTGTCTCAGCCAATGAGGAGGGAGAGACCCCAGAGAGCCGAGGCTCTCGTGCAAATCATTGGATCACGATGGGGCTTAGGTAAGTATTAGGGGGGCTGCTGCACACAGAAGTTGTATTACCTTCATGCATAGAATGCATGAAAGTAAAAAACTTTGAGCCTTTACAACCACTTAGTGGATGCGTACAGATTATTTTTGGAGAAAAAGAATACATTTTAGTGTAATTTTGAATACTTGCCTTACTCCTTGCTCTGGCAGGTTTGCTCCAGCACTGCGGACAGTCCCAGTCAGTTCCTATATAAGATGCAACCAACTCCAGTGGCACTTTGGCCTCCTAAGCGTACCATACTGGGTTAAAGTCCTTTTATGCCAGTATTGAATGTGGTGACGCTGAGACTATGCCCACAGACTGGAGCTTCAGGCAGAGAAGAAGGGCTCCAGAGGCAGTTGGAGTGAGGAAACAGATAAATGATGGTGCCTCTTCATCTCTCCCCTAGACATAACAAGCAATTACCCCTTGCAATGTGGGGGTGCAGGGGGTGGCGGGGGTCCAGGGGGTGGCATGGATTTTTTTTTCTGTAGTTGGGCTTTAATTTAGGCTACACCAATGATTTAAGCCGGTGCAAATTAAACCGGACTGATTCCTGTTGCTGCTCTAAGTGACCCCGCTCACAATGACAAGTCTCTGGCCCGCAGGTATTCGCGGCTGTCACAGCCAGTGATTACCTGTAGTGATTGTTGCTGGATACACACAAAATGTATCCAACAGCAATCATTACAAGTGATGAACAGCTGCAGCTATTCAAGAATGGAATAAGGAGATATTTTTGTTCATGAATTACTTATCCACGAGATTGGAGGTTGAAAGTTATCTCATGAAACTAATGTTGCAATAATTATGCCACAATTTACAAAAATAGCATGAACAAGAATTTGCTTTCCTTCTTGCAGAGATTATAAAGAACACTGCATCTTTGTGCAAAAACAACAACTTTTATTTTTCTGTGAGTTTTCTGAGAAGTACTGCATGTTCCAACACAGAACACACACCTTCGGTGCACTGAACATAAGGGACTCAAGGTATATTGCCTCGTCTATGCATTGGGAATGTGTTATTTAAGGCTGCAAAGCCCAGCCCAAAACATATGGTTTGAATGGACCCCTAAAGGGAGTCTCCAATGACCTTGATGGTATCTCTTACCTCTGCTTGAAAGCTAGAGATCATATATCTTACAGAAATTGAATTTCTCTCATTCACAATTTATGTGTATACAAGTTGATTTACTATAAAAGACGAGAATTTCCCTAATGCACAGTTAAATTTTAGCAAGGTTAAACTTTGGATTTACATACCTTTCCCTGTAGTGAAAAGTTAAAATAATTTACAGACAAAACACAGACTCCAGCCTAACCTTCCTTGCTACGCAGCTACACACCAACCTGGTATTCTACTGGAAGCCTTGCCACTGCGCCTGAGCTCTCTTAATAGCATAACCACTTAAGGACCAGGCTTTTTCTAGCACGTTTAGTTCACATTTAACAGTCAGGTTTTTTTCTTGCTAGATAATAACTTAGAACCCCCAAACATTATATATTTTATTAAAGCAGAGGACCTAAAAAATACATTGGGTTTTGCCATTTTTGAGGTCACACGGTATACGTGCAGTGGTTTTTCAAACGCAACTTTGGGGGACAAAAAATGCACTTTAAAAACTTTTACTGCAAAGCTTAAAAAAAAAAAAAAAAAAAAAAAAAAAAAAACACACAATACAAAATCAAGTTTTGTAAAATAATAATAAAAAAAAAAAAAAAAAAAAAAAAAAAAGGACGATGTTACACCAAGTAAATAGATACCAAACATATCATGCTTTATTAGTGTGCATGCCCATGCAACAGCAACAAAAGATATAAATGTTATTAAAAGCCTTTACAGGTTACCACTTTAGATGTACAGAGGAGGTCTGGTGCTAGAATTACTGCCCATTATCTGATCAGCGATACCCCACTAATGTGTGGGACGATCGCCGATTGCATGCGCGGGACTGACGTGTGCGTTCGCCTTTGTGTGCAAGCACACGGGGGCAGTTTAATTTTTTTTTTTTTAAATCACATTTATTGCTGTCACAAAGACTGTAAACATCCCTTATGACAGCAAATAGGCCTGTGACAGGTACTCTTTATGGAGGGATTTGGGGTCAATAAGACCCACACCAAGATTACTGTGCTTGAATGCTTTTACTTTTAAAAAATTGCGCCGTTTCCAGAGTAAACCAGAAATTTTGTCAAGTCATCACTTCCGTTTACTATTGAACGGAGCCAAACAAAGCCGATCCAGTCTTTGTTCAGCTCCGTGACAAGCAGCTGGCTGGCCAATCCGCCGCTTTAATGGGAGGGGCTAGTTAGCCACTCCGATTGCTATTACAAGAAAGCAAACCTTTGGCTGTAAAATAACAGTACCGGGATGATGCTTCTTCCACTTGAAGACCGGTGACTTACCAGGTATGTGACTGGTCGGCAAGTGTATAAAAGAGGGAATGTGAAGACGGAAAGGCAAGAAAAACTCACCTGAGCTAATACACCGTGTTCCAAAATTATTATGCAAATTCTATTTAAGTGTCACAAAGATTAAATATTTTGTTTTTCAGTTTAACTCATGGATGGCATTGTGTCTCAGGGCTCTTTTGATCACTGAAAACATTCTTGGACACCTGTGATAATTAGATTGGCCGGTGAGCCCAATTTAAGGAAAAACTACTAAAGGACGGTGTTCCACATTATTAAGCTCTCTGCTGCCGAAAATAGTGAAATAGTCCAATGCCTTGGACGAGGTATGAAAACATTAGATATTTCATGAAAACTTAAGCGTGATCATCGCACTATTAAGAGATTTGTAGCGGATTCAGAGCACAGATGGGTTCGTGCAGATAAAGGCACATCGAGGAAGATTTCTGCCAGATCCATGCATCGGATCAAGAGAGCAGCTGCTAAAATACCATTACATAGCAGCAAACAGATATTTAAAGCTGCTGGTGCCTCTGGAGTCCCACAGACATCAAGGTGTAGAGTCCTCCAGAGTCTTGCAACTGTGCATAAACCTTCTATTCGGCCACCAATAATCAATGCTCACAAGCAGAAACGGCTGCATTGGGCAGAAAAATACATGAAGACTAATTTTCAAACAGTCCTGTTCACTGATGAGTGCCGTGCAACCCTGGATGGTCCAGATGGATGGAGTAGTGGATGGTTGGTGGACGGCCACCCTGTTCCAACAAGGCTGCGATGTCAGCAAGGTGGTGGTGGAGTCATGTTTTGGGCCAGAATCATGGGAACAGATCTGGTCGGCCCCTTTAGGGGCCCCGAAGGTGTAAAGATGACCTCTGCAAAGTATGTGGATTTTATGACTGACCACTTTCTTCCTTGGTACAGAAGGAAGAACTATGCTTTCCGTAATAAAATCATCTTCATGCATGACAATGCACCATTTCATGCTGAAAATAATACCTCTGCATCAATGGCTGTTATGGGGATAAAAGGAGAGAAAGTCATGGTGAGGCCTCCATCCTCCCCTGACCTCAGTCCTATTGAGAACCTTTGGAGCATCCTCAAGCAAAAGATCTATGAGGGTGGGAGGCAGTTTACATCCAAATAGCAGCTCTGGGAGGCTATTCTGACATCTTACAAACACATTCAAGCAGAAACTGTCCAAAAACTCCCAAGTTCAATGAATGCAAGACTTGTGAAGCTGCTATCAAATAAGGGGTCCTATGTTAAAATGTAACGTGACCTGTTAAAATGTTTAAAAAAGTTAAAATGTTGTTAAAAGTTTGATTGAAATAGCTTTTGATAAATATGCTGCAAACACAACAAATGACAATTTTCAGTTCTTTACAACCTATAAAGTGTTTTGAAACTTACTGTGCGTAATAATTTGGAACAGTGCATTGTAGGTTTTGTATGTTTAAAAAAAAATACGGTTATCATTAGGAGGTTTGTTCAATAAAATTTGAATTGTACTCTTAATAGTTGATAACATGAGAATTATGCTGACTGTTATTTACATCAATTATTTAGGTAAATGAGAAAAATATCATTTGCATAATAATTTGGAACACAGTGTAGTACAGAGAAAACCTGCAACCCAGTCTACAGTCTTAAAAAACGAAAGTAGCTGGAGAAACATCTTCTATAAGCTGGCCATACATCGCTTGATTTAGCAGGAAATTTGAGCCATTCATGCCAGCATCACCTTGTTCAGGGGTGGGCAATTCATTTTCCCCAAGGAGCCACATGAGAAACAGACTGTTGTGGAGGGCCAAACTACATTCTGCTCAGTATACATTTTGGGCGGTCCGCAAGTACGTAAACATATAGAAAACAAACACCTGGCGCTAAAAATAACAGGTATTACTACCCATGAAATTGGCCCATCTGAAAGAGACCTTTTGGGGGGGGGGGCAGGGGGATGGCTGGGGGTGGAAAATACAGGTGGCTGAGCTGCAGTTTTACCATGTCTCTGAATTGTAAAATGACAAATGAGGCTGTTTACATGTTGCTGCAGGGTTTGACAAATGGAACTGCGTGTCAAACTCCCCCACCGAGTTCAATGGCGAGGTGTCACAAACACATGCAATTGCAATGTGCCATTATGAATCAGGCGGTGGACAGGCAATAGAACACCTCCTTACTACCTGTCAAATGCCCTCTGAAAAGCACTGTGACTGGAAAGAGAGCGCCTGAGATCGATACAGCAGAGGTTTCTGTAGACCTTGACCTGGAGTGAAGAACAGGTGCGCAACTCCTGGGATTTGCAGTGTGCAGGCAATAACACAGGAAGAGCTTGGCTAGCTAGCAGAGTGGTGGGAAAGCATTGGAACATCACCTAGGCAATGTTCTCCCCACAGAACTGAGCCTCCCCGCTGTACCAATCAGCTCCTCAAGCTCTCTCCTTTCAGTTCTTGCAGCTCTCCAGATGGACATCTGTGAGGAAGCTGACAGACTCAGAGGCATGCTGATAATGGAGGCATTGAGGGCTGGATAGCAACAGCCAAAGAGCCAGATGTAGCTCTGAGGCCATAATATGCCCAGGTCTGACCTACACTAGATTGCCAAAAGTATTCCCTCCAAATCATTGGATTCAGGTGTTCCAATCACCTCCATGGCCACAGGCGTATAACATCAAGCCCCTAGACATGCATACTGCTTCCGCAAACATTTGTGAAAGAATGGGTCGCTCTCAGGAGCTCAGTGAATTCAAGTGTGGTACTGTGATAGGTTGCCACTTGTGCAATAAGTCTGTCCGTGAAATTTCCTTGGTACTAAATATTCCACGGTCAACTGTTAGTGGTATTATAACAAAGAGGAATCTACTGGGAACAACAGCAACTCAGCCACGAAGGGGTAGGCTAGTAGTAGGCCATGTAAAATGACAGAGCGGGGTCAGAGCATGCTAAAGCGCACAGAAGTCGCCAACTGTCTGCAGAGTCAATAGCTAAAGTTAGTTCCAGTGAAGGGAACTCTTAAAGCGTCAGCATACCAAGACATGTTGGACAATTTCATGCTCCCAACTTTGTAGGAACAGTTTGGGGTTGGCCCCTTCCTATTCCAACATGACTGCGCACCAGTGCACAAAACAAGGTCCATAAAGACATGGATGAGTGAGTTTGGTGTGGAGGAACTTGACTGGCCTGTACAGAGTCCTGACCTCAACCGATAGAACACCTTTGCGATGAATTAGAGCGAGGACTGCAAGTCAGGCCTTTTTCATCCGACATCAATGACTGACCTCACAAATGCGCTTCTGGAAGGTCAAACATTCCCATAGACACCCTCCTAAACCTTGTGGACAGCCTTCCCAGAAGAGTTGAAGCTGTTATAGCTGTAAAGGGTGGGCCAACTTAATAATGAACCCTACGGACTAAGACTGGGATGCCAGTAAAGTTCATGTGCGTGTACAAGCAAGCGTCTCAATACTTTTGGTAATATAGTGTAGGTCAACAAAAGTAGATTTCAAAAGGAGGGGGAGGGGGGGTTTGAAGGAGCCAGTAGAAAATTGTCAGCTGCATCCAATGAGGTACAGTGACTGTTAGGGCAGTCAGGCAGCTGTGGCTGTCAGAATACAACAGCTGGTAGTGTAGATTCCTCCAAACATAGCATGGATGAAGGGGCTTAATGAAAGAAATACAAGTATGTTTGGCTAGTCCTATCCTATCATGAAAGGGACAGGAAGAACACTGAATGAGGATCGGTGAGGTTTTTAATTGTGTTTTCTTTCTTCCCACTTAGGAAGTAGAAGCAATGGCTTTTAGCTACCTATATAGTCACAAGCAGGTTGTGTAGTGCTGGCTCATAAGTTTTTAAAGTTCGCTCCTTGGTGAAATTATCTCAGGCCTGGCTTACTATATGTCCCACTTAGGAGGGTAAAGAGGCCCTACATATGCTGAAGGTAATGTGATCAGAAGGGTAAGAAGCAAAACACAGTCAAGGCCAAAAATATTGGCACCCCTACATTTCTATCAGATAATGCACCACTTCACCCAGAAAATTGTTGCAATTACAAATGTTTAGGTATTTACAAATGTTTATTTCTTGTTTGTATTGGTGCGAAACAAACAAAAAGCCAGCCAAGTCTTACACATTCCACGCAGAACTGCAAAAATGGGCTGGACAAATTTACTGGCACCTTCTTAAAATTGTAAGAAATAATTGCATTCCAAGTTTGTCATGCTCCTGTAATTTGTAATTAAACTCAACTGCATCAATTAACAGGTGCTGACAATCTAGAAATCACTCCGGCAACCAGTTAAAATGGTGAAAAAAAGACAACCCTTCTGCTGTGTGTCTCTGTGCCTAATGGAGCATGGAGAAGAGAAAGAGCAGCAAAGAATGGTCTAAAGATTTGAAAAAAAAATTGTGGAAAAGCATGGACAATCTCAAGGTTACAAGTCCATCTCCTTAATGATCCTGTATCCACTGTGTGCAACAATGTCAAGAAGTTTACGGCCCACAGCACTGTAGCCAATCTCACCAGACGTAAACAAAAGAGAAAAATGTATCAAAGATTGCAACAAAAG
The DNA here is from genome assembly GCF_062004578.1 of Staurois parvus. Lineage (NCBI taxonomy): Eukaryota > Metazoa > Chordata > Amphibia > Anura > Ranidae > Staurois > Staurois parvus. The sequence goes on along the minus strand of NW_028318569.1, from coordinate 135,825 downwards.
GATTATTTGAATTGTGGCTAAAGAACCTTGATCAACTTCCAGACAAATTCAAGCTGCCCTTCAGGCACAGGGTACAACTGTGTCAGCTCACACTATACGTCGCCATCTGAATGCAACCTCATCTTTTATTTTTATTTTTTTAAATTAGGGTAATTACTTTTTTTGTGCCCTAAAATTAACTTACTTGTATTTTTACTGAAATTTTGCAGTCATATCATCTGATATAAAAAATTATTCTCTAAGGTCTCCGATTTCAGAAAATATATAATATTAGGGGGTTTTATGTAATCTTCAGGCCAGAAAATGATTTTTTAAATCTTGTACAAAAACCGCAAAAGCGGCTCTGGCAGCGAAAAGGATAAGCCTGACACTCCGCTTTCCTGAGGTGCAGCCAATCGGTGCTCATTACACTACAAGGTCTCTCTCCTCCCTGCTAGTCCCCAGATGTGGTGATGGAGACAGATGGAGGGGGAGAGGAGGAGATAAACAGCACAATGTTAAAAATGTTACACATTTAAGTCGCCATAAAACCCCTTTTGTTTTTAAAACAGTCCTAAAATCACCTCCGATTTAAATATTGTTTTGGTTAAAAATTATTTTTCATCTGGACAAATATATTGTCATGAGGGACAAGTAGATTGGCTCACCGATTTAGTCCCCGGACAAGTAGTTTTTTAAAAATAATTTCACACCCCTGCCAAAGAATTTTGGGGTGCAATGTAGGGCCAAGTGTCAGAAAGTTTGGTCTCTGTCAGAGGTCATGGGTCTTACAGCAGGACAAAGCATTGGAGATTACTGAACTGGCCAGCAATGACCCCAGATCTCAATCGCATAGAGCACCTGTGGAGAGATCCCAAAACATCAATTGTGAAAAGGAACCCTTCTGAGAGACCTGGCGAAAGAAGAGTGGTAAAGAATTCCAGTAGCGAGGTGTAAGAAACTCATAGATTATTACAGGAAGCGATAGTTTTCAGTTATTTTTTCCCCAAGTGCTATCAAATATTAACCAGTTCCCGACTGCGCTATAGCCGAAAGACGGCTACAGCATGTTTGACTAGTCCTGGGAGGGCATCCATGGACGCCCTCCCAGAACCGCGCCCCCATTGGACACAGCTGATCACATGGTTACAGAACAGGCAAATCACAGCCGCTTTTACCATTCGACCAGCTGTGTCCAATCACAGCTGATCACCGGGAATACAGGAAATGCTGGTTATCGGCAAAAACTTGACACTCCTAAAGTGTCCGATCTTGCACAATTTTCATTACTGCACAAATTGGGAGACACAGGAGAGTATTGTCTTCAGTGCCAGCAGTAAGACTTAAAGGATGTGCCACACATCCAGCATCTGAACTTAAAACAGCTGTGTAAGAATTTTTACAGCCAAAACTACCAGTGACATGAGACAGGTTTTTCATGCTGGGCTACCTGTCAGACAACAATGACTTTAAGGCCTCTTACACATAGGACATCTGTTTAGCCCCTCTGAATGCCAGAACTCCAGCTAGGAGAAAATCAGTAAAAGCTATGGCCTGCACACACATTTAGGCACCTCAAGCACCAAAGCATTAACAGATTCCAGTGGCCAGAATATTAATTTATTTTGGCTACTGTAATGCAGTAACACTCAAATGGTAGACTCATCTAGCTTTTAGGCATATTTAGGTGCATTCAGCATTTTTCTGCTCCTCAGCTCCACTCCTGAACACGCCTTTGATGTTTTTTTTTTTTTTTTTTTTTTTTAACGGATAACCAAACTTTTAATTGTATCCAGTGAAAACAAGAGTAGGTGCTTCTTAGAGGGAACCCGTCACAAAAGAAATAAGTGGGCTTCCTTAGCAACCCAAAATTAGTAGCTGCCTGGTTCCTGTGCCAATTCTTTGGCTTCCATACTTTCAGTCAATGACCAAGTGGATCTGCGGTCCTGATTTCAAGGCTGCATCGTTGTTGAAAACTGTAGCCATAAAAATGCAAAAAACAAGCTTTCTTAGGAGCAGGTAAGCATTAGCGGCCCATATATATTTCTTAGAGATGATTTCCTTAAAGGGTTAGTTCACCTCTATGAAAAAAACTGCCTATGCAGACAAGGGGTGTCCGTAGATAAAAAAAAGAAAAACAAACTGTGCCACTTTGTTCAATGTTGAATAATGCCATTGCTATAAGTGTAGGCCATTTATGTTCCTCATGAGGCCTGACTGTAAAACTAAAATGTTGCTAAGACACACCCAGCTGTTGCTGCAGAGCTTCACAAATTCCAGGTGCCAGGTTGCAATGGCGACTAGAAATTGCATCCTGGCACCACCATTAGGCAGCTGCCTTAGGGTGACAGGCTGGAGGGGCAGTAAAATGCCCCTTGGCCAAAGCTGGATTAATGTGGGGGCTCATGGAGCTGCAGCTCCAGGCCCCTACCTTAATATAGGCCTAGAGGTGGACTGACCAATCGGGCACTTCACAAGGGCCCAGAGCCAATGGAGCCTAGTCATGGAGAGTCCCGGTCTGGTGGCAGCAGATGTGGGGAGTGAGACAGCAAAGGCCTCAGGGTGTGGGCAGGATGACAGCACCTATCTCCAGGCACCATCTCCACAGGGCAAGTGGGCGGCCCCGGAGACAGAGGTCATTGGGACGGCGAGAACTGAGAGTGGCATGGGCCAATAGTCAGGGAGGAAGAAGACCTCCAAAGATGCGAGCACAACATCCCCGGCGTCTCCCAGAGATTGGAACCCCTGGACTCCATCAACCTTCTCTCCAAGGCCCGGAGGACAGGCTGACCAAGGGCCCGGAGAACGAGGAGGGGCGGGAGGTGCAGACAGCTAGGGACCACTCCTCACATCAAACAGATCTGCTGGAAGGAGGAGAACACCTCCTGTCCTCACACAGAACGAAAATGGGTCCTGGCTACTGCTGGCCATCATGTACATCCTGCAGGCATGGAAGGTAATGTACTGAGCATCACACACCCTCCTGAAGACAGGGAGTGGAATATGGGGACACAGGAGGGACTACAGACAGGGGCGGGCTAGTTTACTAGGGCAATCTCCCCCCCCCCCCCACAGCCCTTCGTCACCCCTTTCTTTTCTCAACTCCCTCTCTCTGTCAACACCCCCGTCAGCCCCTCTCTATGTCACCCCCCCAACCTCACTGTCACCCTACTCTCTCTCTGTGTCAACCTTCCCCCCTCTCCTCTTTCTAACCCCCCCTCTCTCTCACCACCCCCTTCTTTTTCTCACCTGTCACCCCCCCTCCTACTCTCAACCCCCCCGGTCACCCCCTCTGTCAATCCCCCCCCTCTCTTGGTCAACTCCCCCCCCCCCATATGTAAACCTCCTCCCTCTCACCCACCCACTCTCTCTAACCCCCATATAGTGCAGCCTCATCACTGCAATCTCATTAGTGCCCATCAGTGGAGAAGAAAAATTATTTATTTGCTAAATTTTAAAACAGAATGAAGGGGTTTTTTTTTCCAAAATGTTCAGTCTTTTTCATTTGTTTAGCAAAAAGTAAAAGACCCAGTAGTGAATAAATTCCACCAAAAGAAAGCTCTATTTGTATGAAAAAAAATATATTTCATGTGTTCAGTGCTGCATGACCGCGCAATTGTCGTTCAAAGTGTGAGAGCTTAAAACTGGCCAAAGCATGAAGGGGGTGAAAGTGCCCAGTAGGCAACTGGTAAAAAAAAAAAAAAAGAAAAAAAAACGGTCTCCTATTTTAAGCTGGCTCTTAGATTCAAAGCAAATTTGTCATGTCCTGTATTGTTGTTCACTTTCACCATCACAGGAGTGAGATTTCAAATGCTGAGCTCAGAGCTACTGCATCAGAGGAATGAAAATGAATGTAAGAGATCTGAATCAGAGAAAGAGCTCACTCCAGTGATGGTGAAGGTGAACAGTAACAGCTAAGCCTCTCTTAGCAACATCCTTAGCATCATCCTGGCAGTTTTGTAGTTAGGCTTCATGAGGTATGTAAATGACGTACAGCGATAGCAAAGGCTATTTTCAACTTAAAGCGGAGTTCCACCTAAACCCCCCCCCCCCCTTCTGCTGCCACATCTGGTACCTTTTGTTTTTGGGGGGAGCAGGTACCTGGTTTTGACAAGTACCCACTCCCACTTCCAGCTCAGTTCGCCACGGTGAACTGACCCCAAAGTTTGGCCCCCTCCTTTTCCAGCAGCCTTCTGGGACACCAGAAAACTGTGGCCCATTCACAAAGCGTAGCATGCTTTGCGCATATGTAATAGGAAGCCGGCTGTGAAACCACAAGGCTTCAAGTCAAGATGGCGGCGCCAGCCCCCAGTAGCGGATTGAAGAATCAGCTCAGCTGAGGACACCGTTGGATCCCTGGACAGGTAAGTGCCCTAATATTAAAAGTCAGCAGCTACAGTATTTGGCCAGCAGTTGAACTTTTACGGCTAGCCAGTGTCTCTGTTGTTCCCCTGCAACATACCTGTACATCACGGAGGAACATCCGGGTTTATATGTGCGTGCGCCCCCTGCTGCTCATGCTGTGGTTGGACACAGCACGAGTTTGTCAGGAGGCCAATGTAAACACAGAACCTAGATCTGGCTGGTTCTGCCCCCTGATCTCACTTTCCGTTCAGAGCTGACATCAGGGAGAAAAGCAAGATAATCTGTGAGTAAAATCAGAACACATACACTTGTTAGGCACACAGTTAACCCCTGGACTGCCCTCCTGATCACACCTGTCACCAGGGGTGTCATTAGTACAGTAATACTCTACAGTATTATCACTAATCACTGTATTAGTGTCACTATAGACATCAGATGGTGTTAGAGTCAAGTTAGTGTCCCTCCCAGCCAGTGTCAGTTAGCGCCAGTCCCTAAATGCCCACCACACTATCACAGTCACATTAGAACAACCATTGCTATTTTCTGTGTCTGAACAGATCAGGATCCTAGTCATGGTCAGAACTATAAAAGTGTCCCCAAAAACGCAGTATTAGATGTGGGATATTTTTTACCAAAGACAAAAACGAAGACAAAGATGTAGCAGAATACATTTTACATAGTTAGTCTGGCTGAAAAAAGACAAAAGTCCATCCAGTTCAACCATAAATTTTGGCCTAAATTTATGAAAAATTAGATTTTTGGATTTTTATTGGATATATTTTATAACAAAGTTAGAAAATATAGCCTTTTTTCCAAATCTGTGTTCTTTTTTCATCTATATAATAAAAAATAAAAACCCAGTGGTGAAACCTTCCGAAGCTCAATTAAGGTAAGGAATCAAAGAAAAATATGAACTAAACCTTTAAAATGCAAGCTGAAAAAAATAACAGGCTTCCGATTAATCAGACTCTGTGGAAAGTACATATGATTTGTACCTTCACAGAGAGAGGAGATGTGAGGGGATGATGAACACTGCACACCACTAGCTCAACGAGCAAAGAGGAATGTGAATGGCCCCATCCCTGGACTCCTCCTAAGCCATGCCTCTGATGCATTTCACCCTGCCCACCAGGGCTTAGTCATGGAGAGTGTCCCCTTTCACACCGGGTGTGACTCATCTTGCAACTTGACAGATAAAAGTCCCATGGCAAGTCACACCCTATTTGTTGCTATGGAACCTTTCAAATTGATGTGACTTTGAAAAAAGGTCCCTGCACCATTTTTGTGCAACTTCATGTGCGAATTGTAATGACATCTGTGTATGAAGTCGCAGAGATGTCGGAAAGCAGCATATGAAGTCACTCTGATCGGCGGCTTCCAAGTCAAGCTGAAGTAGATGTGAACCAGGGCGAAAGGTCTGATCAGGTCCACCTGTCAGTTTTTCAGGTGGACCTGATCAGGCCCTCCATTTACCCCCTACGGACTGGCAGGTGTAAACAGACTTGTGTCCATTTTCCTCCACCTACCTCCAATCCAATCTTCCTTCATAAACTTTTTCACAGTAATTTTGTGGAAAAAAAAACAAACAAAAAAAACACAAACACTGAAGGGGATCCATCCTCCTCTGTTTAGGCAGATCAGAGGGTACTTTGGTATAAATGGACATCACAGTCCATTTGCTCCCAGCCGCCCGTAGAACAGAGTGGGCTTGGTCTGTGTCTGCTCTGCATAAACTGAGCAGACACGGACCTTTCATCCACCTGCTCTGCTCCGATCAGCAAGGGATCTGTGGAAAGATCCCCTGCTAATGTGAAAGGGGTGAGGTGCAATCTACTCACATCTCCTACTTGCATTCAAAGCAAAAAACTGATGTAAAATGTAGTCCAACCCAAGTGAAAGGGGCCTAAGCATAATAAAGAAAATAAAGTACTGATCTGCAAACCATTAGCAATGACTAGGAAATATACAAAACGCAGCACCTGATATCCTCCTCAATAAAACTAAGCAGCAAGTCCAAAGTTTAACGAGTCAGTCACACAGTCATATCAACACTGGTATTTTATATCTGTCCTACAATGTCTTCCATTACAATAGAATTTGGAACACCCTGTCCTCAAAACTGTGAAAGAGTTTATGAAGGAAAAAAGTCCTAAAGCAGTGGTGGTCACCTTTCCTGATACAGGGGGCTTTAGGTGTGGCCCCTGGCATCAAAGGGCCACATATAATCTGTACTGAATGCAATACTACAGAAAGCTGTTGGAGACCTGCAGTCAAGCAATAGGATATGGTCAACGACTACCTGCTTGCTACAAGAGATGGTCAGAGACTGCGAAGATGCTAAAGTGGTTGTTGAAAAGTGGGGACATACTTCAGGAGACATAGCTCTCAATTCACAAAGCTAATACACCAGAAGACCTACTTCACACAGGCATTTAGCACAAACACCGGATATTTAATGCGTCTAGGCTTGAACACCCATCTCTGACTACAGGCAACCGCTTGGTGTGAGTCTACAAGGAAATGGTGTCAGCTGCTGTCTGCCTGTCAATACTATGTACAGGCTGAGCTACCACTGCTATTTAAAAGTGCCTGTCATCCCAGCCACAAGAAACCGCTAATTCTTGCCGATGGAACCCAATGTATGCAGCTAAACACATGTAAAAGGGAAGCCTAAGGATCCTAACTTAAAAAAAAAAAAAAAAAAAGACAGTTATTTTTAGGTCCAATGAGATTTGAAAATTACAGTCACATGACTAAAATAAATCTCTGTGAATTCAGCTTAAATATAGACTTTTAATACATTTCATGAGAAGCTGAAAACAGACTGCTGGCTGCAGGGGCCCTGAGGGCCGCATGGACAAAGAAAAGAAAAAGTAAGTAAAATCCATGTTCACAGTGCTGCATATACAGTATAGGCCAAAACACCGAAGATGAAAGGAGGCAGGAGTTGCCTGTGATCTAGTAACCAGGGATGGTAGGCAGCATCTGAAGCCTGCATCCTCTTTTGTGCTGTACACATGTAATCATTGGAATAAATGTTACCTGTAAGATTTTACGTTGGATCTCACCGCTCAACGAGATCCTATATAAAGTCCTATGGACAGGAGTATGAGCTCTATTGGACAGAACAGTAAGGCCATAGAACCACTGGCAGAATGGTGTTGCTGGCTGTGTCCTCATTAGAGAGATTCCCACTACTGGGACAAAATGCTCATCACACACCTTACAATATGACTGCACAATCTCCATTACATATACTTACAAGTACAAGGACCTGCCTGATGGGAGTATAAAATTACTGGATAGATTAGGTAGGTGCGCATAATACATGGCATACCAACATATATGTAGTGCAAGGACCTGCTTGACTGAGGATAAACTATTGGATATATTAGGTAGGTAGGTAATTGCTCAAATTGCATGGTTTTGTCATATCTAGAGTTGATTGTAAAATCAGATTGTATAGTGGATGTGGAGCTGCACAATTTCTTCTAGATCTACCATCAATTATGTAGTGCAAGAGCCTGCCTGATTGGATACACAATGATTGGATATATTAGGTGTGTCCTGATATTACACAGTTTTGCAAAATCTAAAGGAGATTGCAACATCAAATTGTGTCGTGTAGCCTTCAGCTGGCCATACATTATACAATTTGGTTATTCAACCATTCTTAGATAACACAATCACCAGTCTCTCCCCTCATGCCAGAGTACTAGGTGTAATCCTAGACTCCCATCTGTCCTTTCAGCCCCAAATCCAATCACTGTCCAAATCTTGTAGACTTCACCTCCGCAACATCTCCAAGATACGCCCGTTCCTAACCTCGGAAGTTACTAAGCAACTTATTCACTCCCTTGTTATATCTCGCCTTGACTACTGTAACTCCCTCCTCATTGGCCTACCGAATCACAGGCTATCCCCTCTTCAGTCTATCATGAATGCTGCTGCCAGACTCATCCACCTTACTAACCATTCTGTATCTGCCACCCCTCTCTGCCAATCCCTTCACTGGCTTCCCATTAAAATTCAAAACAATAACATATAAAGCCATTTATAACTTTGCCCCAAATTACATCACCAATCTTGTCTCTAAATATCACCCAAACCATACTCTCCGCTCCTCGCAAGACCTCCTACTCTCTAGCTCCCTTGTCTCCTCCTCCCATGCTCATCTCCAGGACTTCTCCAGAGCTTCCCCCATCCTTTGGAACTCTCTACTCCAATTTATCAGACTATCGCCTACTCTGCTCACTTTTAGGCGATCTCTGAAACCCTCTCTCTTCAGGGAAGCCGATCCTGCCCTCAGCTAATACTGGAATCTTCTACTCTTCCAACCAGTCCATCCCCAACAGTTACTACCTTTTGTACCACTAGCCCCTCCCTCCTAGATTGTAAGCTCCAAGGAGCAGGGCACTCCTATCCCTCTTGTATTGAACTGTATTGTTACTGTACGGTCTCCGTTATATTGCAAAGCGCTGAGCAAACTGTTGGCGCTATATAAATCCTGTATAATAATAATAATACCTTCAGCTATGTAGTGCAAGGACCTGTCTGAATGCATACAGATTGAAAGTGTTTAGGTTTGACCTTATATTATATGGTTTGGGTAAATCTAAAGGAAAATGTACAAGAAAATTGTATAATGTATGGCAAGCCTTAGATTTACAAAAACTATGCAACATGACCACCTACCTACAATAACCAATCAATCTACATGCAATCAGGCAGGCCCTTACCTACACTGTTGTAGGTAGATCTAAAGGAGACTGTACAAACAGGTTATAACTTGTGTGGCGGCCCTAAGGCTTACATTCTAACTATACAAACTCTGTACAATCAACTTTAGATCTATCAGAACTAGGTACAATGTGGACTTTTCTAAACTATCCAATCATTCTGTATAACATCAGGCAGGCCTTTGCCATTACATTGACAGATCTAATAGAGGTTTTACAATCAGATTGGAATATGTGTTGCGAGCTTAAGTTGTTACATAGGAAAAGAAGGACAAAAGTCCCCGTGACTACAGTCTGAGGCTCATCATACATATTACAATCTGGCCATACAATCAACTCCAGATCTAACAAAACTCTGTAATATAAGGACCTACCAAACTATCCAATTAAGCAGGCCATTGTACTACATAGTTGTTGGTAGATGTAAAAGAGATTATACAGACTGTAATGTGTGGGGTGAGCTTAAAGTGGAACTTCTTTCAGAAAATTAAAAGAATAACTATCCAAAAAAAAAAGTTTTGCCTTTTAGATTGGAGAGGGATTAGAACACTTCTTACTTTGTACTGCCTGCGGTCTGTGCTCCCGTTAGAGAGATTCATCCTCTCTATTTGTCCTGTTTACCATTATCATTGAAAGTAAAAGAAAATCCCACATTTTGGGTTGTAACTGGAAAAGTAATAGAGGGGAAATTTTCCAGTGGGGACACTGGTTCTGGTGACACTGGGGTCCCTAAGGGATTATCTTAATTTGCAGGGATTTCCACTCTCTTCCTGTTTTAGCTATGGGACAGGTAGTGAAGGAAAATCTCTGCAAAGGGACACAGATGGAGAATATAAAACTGACAGGGGTTATAACCCTTCCTTGCTCTATCCAAAATGGGGAAAAAAAAAAAAAGTTTTGCCTATAGTTGCACTTAAGGTCTTGCTAGATCACATCATGCTGGCCCCTTTTCCGGGTATAGAATTATACAGAATAAGTGCCTATACTGTGGGGCGGCACAGTAGCTAAACGGTTAGCACTTCTGCCTGGCAGTACTAGGGTCATTGGTTCAAATCTCAACCACAGCACCACCTGCCTGGAGTTTACATGTTCTCCCTGTGCCTGCGTGGGTTTCCTCCAGGTACTCCGCCTTCCTCCCACACCCCAAAGACATGCTGGTTGGCCAACTGGCTCTTGTCTAAATTGGCCCTAGTATGTGTATGTATAAATGCAAATTAGGGACCTTAGATTGTACGCCCCTTGAGGGTTAGGGACTGATGTGAATGTACAATCTATATGTAAAGTGCTGCATAAATTGACAGCACTATATAAGTACCTGAAATAAATAAGTTCACCTTTGGGAACATGTGACATGTTCCACGTGTTTTTAGGGTGGAACATGTCCCCAATGCTGCAGCCACTGCCCCCTCCCAGTGACAGCAGTATGGGGAGAAGTTCCCCATACTAGCTGTCAGTTTTAAATAACAGGGTGACTGTGCAGGGCTAGGGCCACATCATCCATTTACAGTTCTGTGAATGAATGAACTAAAAGCCCCGACACCTTTAGTGGCTGTCAGTTTGTAGTTTTCAATGACCTACCAAGGCGCTGTAAGTGCTGTGGTAGTTCATTGAGTATTTCAGTCAAAAAGTATCAGCTTGCCCATAGAGCATGTACGAGCACACAGATACAATGGCCCTGATTCACTATTGGGCGTGGGCGCATATTTATGGGCTTAAGCCCAATTTTCATGGGCGTCCGTCCATTTTTGACCCTGCAACCTAATTCACTATTGAGCAGAGCCCATAAGCAGATGCCCAATCTAATTCACAAAAAGACACACGCCCGAAATCAGACTCACAAAACAGACTTGCTAAGAAGCAAGTCTAAAACCATGAAAAATCACTGCAGAGACATGTTCACTTAGAAATTTGCTTTGCCAAATATCAGGACTTCACTTTAAACAACATCTGCTATTTCCAAAAAATTAAGAATGTGTTAAAAATCGTTTTTTTCAAGGAAATCGACACAGTAAAAATCTAGAAGCCCGTGCAGTGCCTTTGGCAGATACAACTGAGCATGTGCAGAACACATTTTAGACCTCTGCCATGGGCATTTGCTTTTTAGCCACTGACTAATAGTGAATCTTACTGTGGATTCCTCTGACAGCCGTCACTCGCTCGCGTCTATTGTGTTTAATAAACAGCACTCGGCATATCTTCATGTAATCTAACTAGATTTCCTTAGTTCTAGTGATTCTATTTTTGTTTCTTATCCTTTATAATTATTTCTGTAATGATTTTACTTATTTCAAAGGTCTAGATAATATTTATTTTGACAGCTGAATGTAAAAATAAAAGGTCCACAATAAAAAAAAAAAAAAAAAAAAAAAAAAAAAAAAAAAAAACCAGCGTGGGTCCCCCCTCTCATCCTTACCAAGCCCTTCAGGTCTGGTATGGATATTAAGGGGGAACTCGACGCTGAAATTTAAAAAAAAAACAGCGTGGGTCCCCCTCAATATCCATACCAGACCCTTATCCGAGCATGCAGCCCGGCAGGTCAGGAAAGGGGGGGGGGGACGAGCGAGCGCCCCCCCCCCTCCTGAACCATACCAGGCCACATGCCCTCAACATGGGGGGGGTGCTTTGAGGCAGGGGGGGGCTCCCCCCCCCCCAAAGCACCTTGTCCCCATGTTGATGAGGACAAGGGCCTCTTCCCCACAACCCTGGCCGGTGGTTGTGGGGGTCTGCGGGCGGGGGGCTCATCAGAATCTGGAAGCCCCCTTTAACAAGGGGGCCCCCAGATCCCGGCCCCCCCCTACGTGAACGAGTCTGCGGTACATGCTCCCGCAGACTCCTTCACAAAAAAAAAAAGTGTGGTGTAAAAAAAACACAGTACAGGGTCTTTGACAAGTCCTTTATTAAAACAATGTCCCCCGAAGTAGATCCAACGTCAATCGCGGCAGCGGCGGCGGCGGCAGGGACCCGAAAAAAGAAAAAAAAAAAGGTTCCGCTCCAGTCCCAGGCTTCCAGCCTTGTGAAGAAGAGGCTAGCTGACAGTTCTTATATAGGTATGGGGCGGGGCCAGCCGGGGACATCATCCGAGTGACCCGCCCCATGTCACATGCTTGCTGTTCCCGGCTGACCCCGCCCCATAGCTATATAAGAAATGTCAGACTGTCTCCTGCATTCAGCTAGTTAGCCTCAGTGGAGAGACAGGGTGACATTTCTTAAATAGGTAAGGGGCGGGGATGATGTGCCCGGCTGGCCCCGCCCCATACCTATTTAAGAAATGTCAGCTAGCCTCTTCTTCACAAGGCTGGAAGCCTCCGACGGGAGCGGAACCTTTTTTTTTTTTTTTCTTTTTTCGGGTCCCTGCCGCCGTGATTGACGTTGGATCTACTTCGGGGGACATTGTTTTAATAAAGGACTTGTCAAAGACCCTGTACTGTGTTTTTTTTACACCACACTTAGTTTTTTTGTGAATAAGTCTGCGGGACCATGTACCGCAGACTCGTTCACGTAGGGGGGGGCCGGGATCTGGGAGCCCCCTTGTTAAAAGGGGCTTCCAGATTCTGATAAGCCCCCTGCCCGCAGACCCCCACAACCACCGGCCAGGGTTGTGGGGAAGAGGCCCTTGTCCTCATCAACATGGGGACAAGGTGCTTGGGGGGGGGAGCCCCCCCTGCCCCAAAGCACCCCCCCCATGTTGAGGGCATGTGGCCTGGTATGGTTCAGGAGGGGGGGGCGCTCGCTCGTCCCCCCCCCTTTCCTGACCTGCCGGGCTGCATGCTCGGATAAGGGTCTGGTATGGATATTGAGGGGGACCCACGCTGTTTTTTTTTTTTAATTTCAGTGTGGAGTTCCCCCTTAATATCCATACCAGACCTGAAGGGCTTGGTAAGGATGAGAGGGGGGGACCCACGCTGTTTTTTTTATTATTTATTTAATTCACGGAAATAATTTGAAATTCAGCTGTCAGTGGGAAACCCCGATGACAGCTGAAACATTCCTTCTGTCCCTGCAGAGAGCTCCGCTATTATATTTGACATTAAAAAGTATAGAGACTGCAACATTGTATCTATTTGTATCCATTCCGGATATAGATGTTTTTATTCGGATACAAATAGATACATTGTTGCAACCTTTATACTTTTTAATGTCAAATATAATAGCGCAGCTCTCTGCAGGGACAGAAGTAATTACTTTGCTGACCTTGCCCAGGGACCTAAGATTGATTCACAGCACAGAAATACAGGCTGGATTAGCAATGTAGCTCCGTGGATTAGTGGTTAGCACTACTGCCTCACAACTCTAGGGTTGTCGGTTTGAATCCCAACCCCGGTGAGGAAGTAGCATGATCTCCGTGTGTGGCTGTCTTCAAATAGATGTTCTGGCAACATCTTTGCTTTCTGTCTAAATGATCCCTAAAATGTGAATTAGAATGAGGCCTTGTCTGTTGAAACACCTTCAAAGCTGCACCTTATGTGAATGTCATACAATGGGATAAGAGCCTGGAGCACTAATAGATTTGATAATGATGGTTTACACTCCATCCACTTTTGTGAAGGATTTGGCAAGCAAAGAGCTGACAGAGAGAGAGAAAGTCTGCAAAGTCGCACCCTATTGTATGCTATTAGAGCGACCACATGGGTGTGTTTCAAACATTGATTTCTATAGTACATATAGTATGTAGTATATAGTAGTACATGTACTACTTTAGTGGCAATTTGCATAGAGATCTGTGTCAGATGTCTTGAAAATTGCATTGAAATGGTCAATTTTACTGTAAGTCGCAGGATTTGTAAATAAGCTTTGCCCAGAGTGTAATGTTTGGTGAAGTTTGATTTCTGGAGTGTTTTGCCAATTGATGGGAAATTCACCATACTAGTCAAATCGATTTGTCATTTTCAGTATTGCATACAAGATGTGGTCATGTGACTGTCTTAACTCATGCGAGAATCTGGAGGGAATTGTGACCATAGTAGCAATAAAGGTTCCAATTGGGGTTCCCTTTTACATCCCTGCTCAATGTTCTGTTGTATGCTGCACACGTACATTTCACTGTATATTTCTTTCTGATTTGTGGGGCCTGTATACCAAGGGTTAATGCAGGTAGGAAGCGGATTCATCAGGTGAAAACACTTTCACTGACCAAATTAAGGTCAGTGGTGGGTGAGGCTTCATTGGGTGTGGGGCCTTGTTTGGCACGCTCCAAATACAACCTAGCTTATATAAAGACGTGCAGTAGTGAGTGATTTGGCCTGTTACTAGGCCGTGTGGTTTGTGACTAAGTCCTTGCATGGTGTGGTTTGGGGGAAGAAGAGATTTTGTGCTGAATTGCCCCAGACACCACTCAGGCTGTGTTTGGAAGTGGGCTGGAAATGTTTGCATATTTTTGGCCTTGTAAAGTGTGTTTGTGTGTTATTGCACAAGGATTGTGTTTTTTCTCTTTGCATTGAAAGCCTCACACATGTCAATTGTTTTGTTTAAAATCTGCTCGTTTTAATTTTGTTTGCTTATTTAGACTCCAATGCATTTTTCTGACAAACCTGCTGACAAATGTATGTGTAGGGGGTTTGTAGAGGTGGGAGGGTTTTTTTTCACATGCTTTGTTTTCTTGATATTTTGATCTGTAGACTTTTTTTGTGAATGGATCTTCATACTAAGTGATTGTGTAAGTAAATCTTATGTGCACGAAAATGTTACTTGATTCATCTTCCCCTTTGTTTCCTGCTATAACCTGAGCACACACAGTTCACTAGAAGTATCTTTAGATTGTAAGCGCTTATGAGCAGGAGTGTTTTATTTTTGCCACGTGAATCCTATTTTTGTGACTCACCAAGATATTGACTGTACCTACTTGTTCCTGCTGACCAAATAAATGAAGATATATTTGATCAATAAATGTTTGACCGATGTTTTTGTGTTTATTTTATGTTCAATATATGAACAACCTTAATAGTTACTTTGTATACTTATATAATCTGCTCAAATGTAGCTTGTAAGAGCGTGAATATGCAAGTGGGTGCAAACTGGCTTTTTCAAAGCCAAAAAAAAAAAAAAAAACCCACTTGCACCACAATATTGTTATGTACTAATGAATATGTCACATTCACTGTGCAGCCAGCTACAGGTTTTCTACAATTCGATTTACAGTAATAAAATAGTCCACACTTTGTTGATTTTTGGCCTTTGGCAACAAATATTAGCCAAAGTTAAAAAAAACAAATCAATAAGAAACACACATTTGCGAAAGCTATCATAGCCGTGCATAGAAATGCGCGATTGCAAACAAATAAGCACCAAACAGGTGTCCGCATGGCGCATGAACGGCTATCCTGGAAGTCCGTCATCACGTGCGCGCGCACCCGGAAGTGGTTGTGGGGAGTGTAAGTGGATGAGAAGTGGTTGGAGGTTTTGTGTTGGTTGAAAATTTTGATAACTTTATTGGCATTTGGACATGGCGAGAGCACAGTTCTCAACTGAGGAGATGATCCTTATATGTAAAGTAACTGTGGCCATTGCAAATATGTTTATAACATGTGAGGGACAGGTAATTGCAATTTTGTGGGTGGGGCCTAGCAGAATCTCACTTGGTGCACATGCTACTTATCTGTACATTAGCTCCTGGGTATTGATGGGTCAATGATATTAACCACTTGCCTACTGGGTACTCATACCCCCTTCCTGTCCTGGCCAATTTTCATCTTTCTGCACTGTTACACTTTGAATGACAATTGTGCGGTCATGCCACATTGTACCCAAACCTAAATTTGTATCAGTTTTTTCAGACAAATAGAGCTTTCTTTGGGTGGTATTGACTTGCTGCTGTGAGTTTTACTTTTTGCTCGATAAACCACAAAATAGCTCATAATGAATAAAAGTCTGTTTATATTATAACATTTGGTAAACTGGTAATTTAGCAACACTGATGTGCGTTGATGAGGCAGCACTGGTGGGTGGCACTGCTGGCCACAGGTGGGCGGAACTGTTGGGTGGCACTGGTGGGCACTGATCATCGGGGCCGACCCCTGCTTTGATAACTGCCGGTTCTCGGCAGTACTTTCCACACATTCTGACAGCGTGATGAAAGTGCAGCCAAGACCCGGCAAATGCATTTCCCGGTGATCAGCGTGTCATTGGACATGGCTGATCACATGGTAAAAAGCCGCTGTGATTGGCCTTACCACATCACGTGATCAGCTGTGTCCTTAGGACACAGCAATCACGGAGAGCGCGTTCTGCCAGGACGTCATATGACGCCCTCCCAGAGCTGCCTGGATGCAGTGTAGCGTTATTCGGCTATCTGCAGTCGCCAAATAGGTAACCAGCTAGGCCTTCATGGCTAATCTTTGAATATCTGGACATGTATACTGCGTATAATGCATTACATTCTACAATATGTTGGTGTACATGGTATTACAGTGTGCAATGCGTTGCTGGATTCTGCATGACAGTGGACAGCGTATCACAGTGTGCAATGCGTAGCTCCAGCCTGCATGACAGTGTACAGTGCATTACAGTCTACAATGTGTGGGTGTACACGGTATTACATTGTACAGTGTATTACAGTGTGCAATGCGTTGTACACTGCAGTGTGCACTAAAGCATTTTACACTCATGCACTGTACACACGAACGCATTTGACATTTCTAGTGTGCAATGCGTTAGTGTGCAATGCCTTCGACAGTACAATGCATTTGCAGTATTGGTGTATGTTTATTAACCGCTTGCCGCCCTGCCACTGTGTATATACGTGTGCAGGGCGGCAGTGGAGCGCAAAACCATGTTTAAAAACGGGTTCCGCGCTCCCGACACTTTCGCCGGCAGGGGACGCGCGCGCTCCCGCCGACCCGCGGGTGACACTATTTGATCCAGGAGGGATCAATCATTAGATTTCAGCCAGTGATTTCTTGCTGAAATCACATGATCGGTCCCTGTCCTATCCTGTCCTGTGTTGACATACACAGGGCAGGATATGATGTCATTCTTCTCTGCCTGGACACATTCCGTTCCAGACAGAGAAGAAGACATCCAAAAAGTGAGTACACAAGCACTACACTACAGTTAGAACACTCTAGGACACATTTAACCCCCTGATCGCTGCCACCCCCCCCCCTCCAGTTAACCCTTCACTGCCCTGTCACCAGTGTTACTGATCAGTGAAGCGATTTTTACTGATCAGTGTCGCTGGCGACTTCCGATAGAGTTAGCGCCCCTCCCAGATAGCGCCAGTTTGCCCGCCAGTACACCAGTAATCCCGTTTAATCCCTTGATCGCCCCCCCCCAGTTAACCCCTGCACTGCCCTGTCACCAGTGTCACTGATCAGTGAACCGATTTTTACTGATCACTGTATCAGTGTCGCTGGCGACTTCCGATAGAGTTAGCACCCCTCCCAGATAGCGCCAGATTGCCCGCCAGTACACCAGTAATCCCGTTTAACCCCTTGATCACCCCCCCCCCCTCCAGTTAACCCCTTCACTGCCCTGTCACCAGTGTCACTGATCAGTGAACCAATTTTTACTGATCACTGTATCAGTGTCGCTGGCGACTTCCGATAGTGTTAGCGCCCCTCCCAGATAGCGCCAGTTTGCCCGCTAGTGCACCAGAAATCCCATTTAACCCCTTGATCGCCCCCCCCCCAGTTAACCCCTTCACTGCCCTGTCACCAGTGTCATTGATTACAGTGAACAGATTTTTACTGATCACTGTATTAGTGTCACTGGTGACTTCCGATTGTTAGCGCCCCTCCTAGATAGCGCCAGTTTGCCCGCTAATGCACGGGATTTTTTTTACCAAAAACATGTAGCAGAATACATTTTGGCTTAAATTTATGACTAACTTTGAGTTTACGATATATTTTTTATAGCTGAAAGTAGAAAATATTGTTTTTTTTCAAAATTTGTGTTTTTTTTGTTTATAGCGCAAAAAATAAAAAGCGCACAGGTGATCAAATACCACCAAAAGAAAGCTCTATTTGTGTGAAAAAAAGGACGTAAATTTTGTTTGGGTATAGCATTGCATGACCGCGCAATTATCATTTGAATTAGTGCAGCGCCAAACAGCAAAAAAAGGCCTGGTCATTAAGGGGGGTAAATCCTCTGGGGCTCAAGTGGTTAAGCACAGATAATTAATCTGATTTTAGTTATCAAGGAGAAGTCTTCTCTGTCCCCCTGTTTATGAGGTGGAGGACAATGGTTTTCCGAAGAAGAGAGGAGACTTTTTTTCAAGGAGATCTGTCTAGATTTCCAGAGATATGTGTAGATGGTTGAGGGGCTGCATGTGATCTCCGGAGATAATTGTGATTAACGATCACCTGAGTTAAACCAGTGAATGAAAAGTGTAAAAAAACATGGATTGAAAATAATCTGCACTGACCACTGTGCTTTGTCAAGCCACATATTGGCACATTCTGGTTTCACACAGATGCGATGTGAAATTTGCAGTGTTTTCTGTGCAAGCGCTGCACCGCATCACAACCGCAACCCCTTCATGCCACCTGCTGCGGCTTTCTAGGTGAAGTTACCAACACACCAATATTGGTACACAAAGCGTATTGCGATTTGCCAAATTGGATGGCATGCCTATTCACACCCATGTGCATACCCTGAAAAAGGGTCCTGCACATTTTTGGCCCGGATGCGGTGCAATTTGAGGTGTGCAAAATGTTTGTCTCTAATTGCAACGCACACAAATTGCATGTGATTTGCCCAGGAGTGCGGTGTTAGACCACAATGCATGTATGTGAAGCCAGAATAAAAGTATGTGGATTTTGTCTATTTTTACTTGCGCATGTTAACATTATGTAAGTGCATTTTTCTTCTGTTTAACATGCTATAGAAATGCAACATGCTTTGTATGTGCATTTTGGAAGTATTCTAAACACACATTGACCCTAGGGCCACACCATATCTTATGCAGGCCATAGATGGGTCGAAAATCAGCCGATTTTTCGGCCGAAAATAAAATCGGCCGATTTTCGGTATTTTGGCAGATTTTTTTTTTCGGTAAAGTTGGAAAAAAAACGGCCGAATTTGCCGATCGGCCGATTTTCGCGGCAATGATGGGCAAATCGGCCGATTTTTTACTGATAAAAAATCTGCACATGAGCAGTGACCTGCAAGAGGAAGACAAAAAGAAGAAAAAGAAGAAGAGGATGATGATGAAGAAGAGGAAGAAGAGGATGAAGAGGATGATGATGAAGAGGAAGAAGAGGAAGAAGAGGATGATGATGAAGAGGAAGAAGAGGAAGAAGAGGATGATGATGAAGAGGAAGAAGAGGATGAAGAGGAAGAAGAGGATGAAGAGGATGAAGAGGATGAAGAAGAGGATGAAGAGGATGATGATGAAGAAGAAGAGGAAGAAGAGGATGATTATGAAGAAGAAGAGGATGATTATGAGGAAGAGGAGGAAGAGGAGGAAGAAGAAGATGATGATGATGAAGAAGAGGATGATGATGATGAAGAAGAAGAGGATGATGATGAAGAAGAAGAGGATGATGATGAAGAAGAAGAGGATGATGATGATGATGAAGAAGAGGATGATGATGATGATGATGAAGAAGAAGAGGATGATGATGATGATGAAGAAGAAGAGGATGATGATGATGATGAAGAAGAAGAGGATGATGATGATGATGATGATGAAGAAGAAGGATGATGATGAAGAAGAAGAAGAAGGATGATGATGAAGAAGAAGAAGAGGATGATGATGCAGAGGATGATGATGATGAAGATGATGAAGAAGGATGATGAAGAAGAAGAAGAAGAAGATGAGGATGATGAAGAAGAAGAAGAGGATGATGATGATGATGATGATGATGAAGAAGAAGAAGAAGAAGGATGATGATGAAGAAGAAGAGGATGATGATGAAGAAGAAGAAGAGGATGATGATGATGAAGATGATGAAGAAGGATGATGAAGAAGAAGAAGATGAGGATGATGATGAAGAAGAAGAGGAGGAGGATGAAGAAGAAGAAGGAGGATGATGAAGAAGAAGAAGGAGGATGATGAAGAAGAAGAAGGAGGATGATGAAGAAGAAGAGGAGGATGATGAAGAAGAAGAGGAGGATGATGAAGAAGAAGAGGAGGATGATGAAGAAGAAGAAGGAGGATGATGAAGAAGAAGAGGAGGATGATGAAGAAGAAGAGGAGGATGATGAAGAAGAAGAAGGATGATGATGAAGAAGAAGAAGAAGATGATTATGAAGAAGAAGATGATTATGAAGAAGAAGAAGAAGATGATTATGAAGAAGAAGAAGAAGATGATTATGAAGAAGAGGATGATGATGCAGAGGATGATGATGATGAAGAAGAAGAAGAAGAGGATGATGGTGAAGAAGAAGAAGAGGATGATGGTGAAGAAGAAGAAGAGGATGAGGATGATGAAGAAGAAGAGGATGATGAAGAAGAAGAAGAGGATGATGAAGAAGAAGAGGATGATGAAGAAGAAGAGGATGATGAAGAAGAAGAGGATGATGAAGAAGAAGAGGATGATGATGAAGAAGAGGATGATGATGAAGAAGAAGAGGATGATGATGAAGAAGAAGAGGATGATGATGAAGAAGAAGGATGAAAAGTGAGAGGAATTCCAGTATGGCAAAAAGTGTCCCTGCAGAGAGCTCCGCTATTTCTTTGACAGTTCCTTGACATTTACAGCGGTTGCAACATTGTATCTATTTGTTTCCGAATAAAAACATCTGTATCCGAAATGGATACAAATACATTGTTGCAACCGCTATAAATGTCAAAGAACTGTCAAAGAAATAGCGGAGCTCTCTGCAGGGACACTTTTTGCCGGCTGTAGACGGGATGAAAATCGGCCGATTTTTTTTTTTACCATTGCTAGTAACATCGGCCGCTTGAACAACCGATTTTTCATTTTTTAAAAGAAAAATCGGCTGTTTTTCTCCCCGTCTATGGCCTGCATAAGCATTAGTGTGCCTGGGGGAGGGGGGGACCTTTGGCCTTTCCAAACACAGTAGATGCTCCAAGAATGTTTCCTTGAACTCTTGAAATGGTTAAAAAGGAAAGACACTCTAGATAGCCTGCACTGAGAATTGACTGTCATGATGACGTGTCAATGATTATTTGCTCTCATTTTTCAGGAGTGGTACTGCTTGCGGTTGAAGCTGGTAGAAATCCACCTTCACGTCCTCCACTCACCTTCACTTGTGGCCAGTGGATATTTTGTGGCCGCAGGCAAGAACTGGCATCGAGGACCTGCATAATGACCCTGGCATGCCTGAGGTGGTTTGGAAGCAGCACAGCAATTGGACCATCCCTTTCCTCTATGTTGGTTTTAGGGGTGCAGAATTGCTTCTCGTTCGTGAACGGACTGTCGCCGGATATCAGAGTCCCCATATTTTCAAGATATGTTTTAGCCATGTTGGCTTATTTTTATGTTATTTTCCAAGTGTGTCGCACCTAACCGCACAGTAGTGTGGTGCCATGCGTATTTGTGGCTGTGAATGGGGCTGTTTTTAATAGACGTGTGTAGGTGCAACAACGTTTTCATCATGGTACCTGCGCACATCTACATAGGGCATTGCATTTCTTTGCTGTGCTGGAAAATGTGTGTTCTTGCATGCGTTTCTGCACCACCAATGGTGTGAACAAGTCCTAAGGGCTGGTTCACACTATAGAAAGTCTAGATGTGTTCCTGATGGGTTTTTTTCATGCCCTTTTGGCATGCATGTTTAGTGTGTTCCAGTATATTTTGGATGCGTTTTGGACATGTTTACATTGCATTTTTGTATCCCTTCCACTTATTTTTTTCTATTTTCTTTGTATTCAATGTAGTTAGGGACATGTGCGTTTTAGTACATTCAAGGACGTTTCAATGTGTTCCAGTACAGTTCTGTGCAGAAACAATGCAGCGTGGTCAACTTTGTTTACAGCACCTGCAATGCATTGAAAATGCAAGCGCTGATGTGAACTATGACATTGACAACCATATAACCTTCTTTCTGTGCGTTTGTGATGCTGAAAAAGCAACTGAAACACATGTAGTGTGAACTGGCCCTAAAGGTTATTAGAGGTCAGGGAACAGGACTGACCAGGAATTGTGAATTCAATCAGACTAGTGGTGAGATACAATCAGCAATTGTATAATAATGTGAGATCTGAGCTGTAGCTGATAGAAAATGAGACACATTCACTTGATCAGTAAATAGTTAAAGAGTGGGGCGGTGATCCATAGATTTGCATATGGGACAGGTGATGATGGGGTGGGGGAGGGGGTCAAGTTGTATAAGGAGACAGATTTAAAAGAGAAAAAAGTTACAATGAAATATACACGGCATGAAACTTGCACATTTCCTAATTGGCAGAAGAACAGTACGCAAGTAACATTCATCCACTTTCTAGTCATTAGGCAAAATCATAATTGATTGATCAATATTCCTGCCACAACCCAGAAAATTGATCTCCATTTTTTTGGCATGTTGCCAAGACTGGGATTAGAACCCATGACCCAAGTGCTGTAAGTTCTGAGCTCTAACCACTAAACCACTGTGGGAGACAGTTTGAGCTATAATGTAGAATAGTTACATTGTTTAAAAATGATAAAGCGAGCGCTGGTCAAATGATATAGACTAGTAAAATGGTATTACACAAGATAAATATAACCACGAACAGTAGTGCATGAACTCGTGAAAGGTCATCCACCCCTGTGACAGTGTACTACACTATTGAGCACCTTTCTGGCTCCTGTGGCTGAGCTAATTCCTCCCCAGGACCATTTGGGCACCCACCCTGATGGATGGATGGATGGATGGAGCTGGATGACTAACCCATAACTGCCAGCATACCGCTGCACCCCCAGATGTGTGATGTGTATAACCCATACACATTAATACTTTTGTTCTGGCGAGTGTAGACCAGTCCCAAGGGTGGTTTACCTTTCACGAGTTCATGCACTACTGTCCGTCACGGAGAAACCACACGTGCCATTCATAGGCACTCTCTGAGTTGGTACTCTCACACGAAGGACATTCCATTATTCAGGAATGATTCTATGAACTTATTTTAGCACCATTTACAATATTACATCATTGTTGCAATTCTTTGCACTTTTTGGTTTTTACATGCATTCATTATTGATCACATGCATTTATAGCGCTGCACTTGTCTTTACCATAGAATAGTTACGTGATTAAAGAGAATGAAGATATATAATTATATTGGGAAATTAGAAGTATATAAATTATTTGAGATATAAGTGTGAAAATGTTTAACATTTGAGTACAGAATGTATGACATTCATTAGTAAATGCATTAGTTTCCTGATCATTTTGGAGACACAGCAAGAAAAGAAATAGAAAAAAAATAGAAAATTCTAATACAGGTGTACTATTTATTACATTCTAAGAATTCTCTTTTTCCATCATAAGAACGCCAATGTTAATAAAGCCCGCGCTTGTGCGCCATCTAGCGAACATATCCGGTATTGCACCTAAAAATGTGCCAGACGGGATACCACATTTATTGATAGCAAAGTAGTCAGTAGACGCTCGTCAATGAGCTTGCTAGACGCTGGTCAGACGACTGATTGATTGACCGGAGTCTGCCTGAATGGTCAGTCTCTGCTAATACACTCACATCTTAGTGAATCAAGGCCAATGAGTCTGCAGGAGACCTGCATGGTATCAGCTGATTGCTGGTGCAATGATTTATAGGCTCCTGCAACAAAAAAATAATAAATGCACTTTTTTTTAACCTTTGTTGAAAGGTGAACTTATCCTTTAAAATCCAGCTCTGCACATGCACAGTTGCTCTTACTTTTAGGCACGGTGTTGAAAATGTAGAGGCCGATCTTCTGACAGCCTAAAGATTTACTGCTGCTCAGAAGCTCTAATCTTCAGCAAAATGGCAGCCTCCAGCAAGAAAAAACAGGAGCAATGCTGGAGGCAATTTACAGCACAAACTCATTTTGGTGACATTATGTGGAATGTATGATTCTTTCTAAAGAACGTTATTTTTTTATCAACTTGTTAGATCACGTCACGCTGGCCCCTTCTCACTTTTGTGAACATGTTACATGTTCCACTTTAGGAGGGAATTTCTCTCACCTTGGAGAGATTTCCACTCACTTCCTGCCGTGTTCTTAAGACAGGAAGTGAAGGGGTATCGGTCATCTGAGACACCAATAGCCAACAATAAAACCTAACGTGTGTAAACGGTTACCTCTATTAAAAAAAAATACTTTAACCACTGTGTCATTTTTTTTTTGGTTGCATGACATTCATTAGAATGGGCTGCTCTACGCACACCAAAGAAGCTCCTGCAACCCTTTTAGAGAATGTAGAGCTTCTCGCGTTTGGGGGTGCCATTACCAATTAATGACACTGAAACGCAGATGTGAAAAGGAGCCTAAAGCTGGCCATACATTTTACAATTTTCTTGTTCAATTTCCTTTAGATTTACCTTCAACCATGTAGTGCAAGGGCCTGCCTGACTGCAAATTGAAAGTGTTTAGCTTTGACCAAATTCTAAAGTTTTGGTAAATCTAAAAGGAGAATTGTATAATGTATGCCATACATTTTACAATTCTCCTTTTAGATTTACCAAAACTATATAATATGAGGTCAAACCTAAACACTTTCAAGTTGCAGTCAGGCAGGGCCTTGCACTACATTGTATGGTAAGCCTAAAGGTTCATAAAGACAGATTATTATACAGGATTTATATAGCGCCAACAGTTTGCGCAGCGCTTTACAATATAAGGGAGACAGTACAGTTACAATACATTTTAGTACAGAAGGAATATAAGGGCCCTGCTCGTGGAGCTTACAATCTAAAGGAAGCGGGAGGGGATACAAAAGGTGATAGCTGCGGGGGATGATCTGGTGGAGGTGATTCAAGTACAGTTCTTAGGCGGAGGTGGGGTAGGCTTCCCTGAATAAGTGAGTTTTCAAAGATCGCCCAAAGGCAGACAGGTTGGGGGCTGACTGGACATACTGTGGTAGGGAGTTCCAGAGGATAGGAGAGGCTCTGGAGAAGTCCTGGAGGCAAGCGTGGGAGGAGGTGGTGGTGAGGGAGCTAGAGAGGAAGATATCTTGGGAGGAGCGGAGTGGGCGATATCTGCAGTTGAGGTTGGCGATGTAGCTAGGGGCAGTGTTGTGGATGGCTTTTTATATTTTGAATCCCTAGCATACATTTCCTGCCACTTTCCTGGGGAGCTGCATGCCCCTGTAGAAGAGCCACAGAAGTGAATGGCTGTACGCAGCAGCACTCCTGTAAATGCCTCTGCTCTTTTTCATTGGTGTTTCCCTGCTCATACCTCTAAAATACGGATGTGTCACATTCAGGAAATACATTGGCCGGGCACACAAAGAAGAATACTGTTACATACAGCTAATCACTTGTATGGGTGGCTGTACGCAGCGTGCACGTGGGAATATCGCACTAGTTTATAACAAAACCTGTCCGCGTGTACAAACCCTTTAAGAAACGCTGTGACTTGAAAAGAAACACTGCAAAAGATGCTCCATCCTCAGGGGAGCAGGTGCTGGGGCATTTAACACACCCAGAAGTGTCAGAAGCCGAGGATTCTGTATGAAGCTCTTAAATACAGAGAATTTCACATTCACCACCAAAGGAAGGTTATTCAATGTTTTTTTGTTAATCTTTCTTTAAGCACCAGAGTCACTTTGCCAGCAATTGTCGGCTGATTCCACACAGTGTTCAGATGAACGAGCTCCCACCAGCCTGAACACGTAGCCTCCTGCCCTGACTTTCCTGCTGGCCCCAGCACTGCTCCCCTGTCAGTCCCACCAGTTGCTCCCCGCCTCTCACCTATGGTGGAGATGAAGGTAGAGTTGAAGGCATCCTCTGAGAACCTGAACAACACGCACGTCTTCCCGACCCCCGAGTCCCCGATCAGAAGCAGTTTAAACAAATAGTCGTAAGTCTTCGCCATATTAAAAACTACTATACAGGAAATACCAGCGCCTAGATCCTATTGGTCGGCCGGCTTATCAATCTAGCGTGGCGAAAGACGCGACTGGCTACTGTCCTTCTGACGTCACTCGAGGCCAGCCCATCTCCGGGGACCCCCGAGGCCGATCCCAGCATAAAGTTTATCTGGCTAAGCGGACGAGTCAAACTGAGAAGGGCGAGCTGATTGGCTGCGCGCAAGTCAGAGCGGCAGCTTGTGATTGGCTGGGAGAGAGGTTGAAGTTTCTGTAATGTCATGTGGCTATCGTTTAAAGGCGCAGTCCCTTGGTGAACGCTCAGCTTACACTGTGAGAAGACTCCACTTAGGAGGGAACAGAACCAATCACAGTGTCTCTTCTCATTTCATTCTTCTATACAGAGAACTTTATTCAACTTCCAGCATTTACCATGAACCTATACCTCCCAGTGTCAGAATACGCATACTGTGTGCAGCAAAGAATGGGAGTGTCTACACTGCGCTAAACATTGGGCGTGGCTCAACGCAGAATTTGCTACTTCTCTACAGGGCCAATTCTGAGATTTCTCTACTACACGTAAAATCCCTTTTTTGCTAGAAAATTACCTAGAACCCCCAAACATATATACACTATATTGCCAAAAGTATTGGGGCGCCTGTCTTTCCACGCACATGAACCTTAATGGCATCCCAGTTTTAGTCTATAGGGTTCAGTATTAAGTTGGCCCACCCTTTGCAGCTATAACAGCTTCAATTCTTCTGGGAAGGCTGTTCACAAGGTTTAGGAGTGTGTCTATGGGAATGTTTGACCATTCCTCCAGAAGCACATTTGTGAGGTCAGGAACTGATGTCGGATGAGAAGGCCTGGCTCACAGTCTCCGCTCTAATTCATCCAAAAGGTGTTCTGTCGGGTTGAGGTCAGGACTCTGTGCAGGCCAGTCAAGATCCTCCACCCCAAACTCGCTCATCCATGTCTTTATGGACTTTGCTTTGTGCACTGGTGCACAGTCATGTTGGAACAGGAAGGGGCCATCCCCAAACTGTTCCCACAAAATTGGGAACATGAAATTATCCAAAATGTCTTGGTATGCTGACGCCTTAAGAGTTCCCTTCACAGGAACTAAGGGGCAAAGCCAAACCCCTGAAAAACAACTCCACACCATAATCCCCCTCCACCAAACTTTACACTTGGCACAATGCAGTCAGGCAAGTATTGTTTTCCTGGCAACTGCCAAACCCAGACATGTCCATCAGATTGCCAGAGAAGTGTGATTCATCACTCCAGAGAACACGTCTCCCCTGCTCTAGAATCCAGTGGCAGTGTGCTTTACACCACTGCACCCGACGCTTTGCATTGCACTTGGTGATGTAAAGCTTGGATGCAGCTGCTCGGCCATGGAAACCCATTCCATGAAGCTCTCTATGCACTATTGTTATGCTAATCTGAAGGCCACATTAAGTTTGGAGGTCTTCAGCTATTGACTATGCAGACAGTTGGCTTCTTCTGCGCAATCTGTGCTTCAGCATGCGCTGACCCCGCTCTGTTATTTTACGTGGCCTACCACTTTGTGGCTGAGTTGCTGTTGCTCCCAGTTGCTTCAGCTTTGTTATAATAACACTAACAGTTGTCCGTTGAATATTTGGTAGCAAGGAAATTTCACAGATGGACTTATTGCACAGGTGGCAACCTATCACAGTACCATGCTTGAATTCACTTAGCACCTGAGAGTGACCCATTCTTTCACAAATGTTTGTAGAAGCAGTCTACATGTCTAAGTGCTTGATTTTATACACCTGTGGCCATGGAGGTGATTGGAACACCTGAATCCAATGATTTGGAGGAGTGTCCCAATACTTTTGGCAATATATTGTATATACGCTGCTCAAAAAAATTAAAGGAACATTTTGAAAACACATTAGATCTCAATGGGGAAAATATGAAAAAATAATGCAGCGGGCTAGTCCATTTTGCTGAAATTTCATTGCAGGAACTCAAAATGGTACTCAGTAGTTTGTATGGCTCCCACTTGCTTGTATGCGTGCCTGACAATGTCAGGACATGCTCCTTTTGAGACGACAGATGGGCCCTGATTCACTATTGGGCGTGGGCGCATATTCATGGGCTTAAGCCCAATTTTCATGGGCGTCTGTCTATTTTTTACCCTGCAACCTAATTCACTATTGACCAGAGCCCATAAGCAGATGTCCAATCTAATTCACAAAAAGACACACGCCCGGAATCAGACTCACAAAGCAGACTTGCTAAGAAGCAAGTCTAACACCATGAAAAATCACTGCAGAGACATGTTCACTTAGAAATTTGCTTTGCCAAATATCAGGACTTCACTTTAAACAATATCTGCTATTTCAAAAAAAATTAAGAATGTGTTAAAAATCGTTTTTTTGAAGGAAATCGACACAGTAAAAATCTAGACGCCCGTGCAGTGTCTTTGGCAGATACAACTGAGCATGTGCAGAACACATTTTAGACTTCTGCCATGGGCGTTTGTTTTTTAGCCACTGACTAATAGTGAATCTTACTGTGGAGTCCTCTGACAGCCGACACTCGGTCGTGACTACTGTGTTTAATAAACAGCACTAAGCATATCTTCATGTAATCTAATTAGATTTCCTTAGTTCTAGTGATTCTATTTTTGTTTCTTATACTTTATAATTATTTCTGTAATGATTTTACTTATTTCAAAGGTCTAGATAATATTTATTTTGACAGCTGAATGTAAAAATAAAGGTCCGCAATAAAAAAAAATAAAAAAATAAAACAGCGTGGGTCCCCCCTCTCATCCTTACCAAGCCCTTCAGGTCTGGTATGGATATTAAGGGGGAACTCCACGCTGAAATTTAAAAAAAAAACAGCGTGGGTCCCCCTCAATATCCATACCAGACCCTTATCCGAGCATGCAGCCCGGCAGGTCAGAAAACCTGAACCATACCAGGCCACATGCCCTCAACATGGGGGGGTGCTTTGGGGCAGGGGGGGCTCCCCCCCCAAAGCACCTTGTCCCCATGTTGATGAGGACAAGGGCCTCTTCCCCACAACCCTGGCCGGTGGTTGTGGGGGTCTGCGGGCAGGGGGCTTACCAGAATCTGGAAGCCCCCTTTAACAAGGGGGCCCCCAGATCCCGCCCCCCCCCTACGTGAAGGAGTCTGCGGTACATGCTCCCGCAGACTCCTTCACAAAAAAAAAAGTGTGGTGTAAAAAAAACACAGTACAGGGCCCCCCCTTTTCTGACCTGCCGGGCTGCATGCTCGGATAAGGGTCTGGTATGGATATTGAGGGGGACCCAAGCTGTTTTTTTTTAAATTTCAGCGTGGAGTTCCCCCTTAATATCCATACCAGATCCGAAGGGCTTGGTACAGATGGGAGGGGGGACCCCACGCTTTTTTTTAATTATTTCTGCAATAAAGGGAATTATTTTACATTCAGCTGTCAGTGGGGAACCCCGCTGACAGCTGAAACATTAACACATGGCTGTCGCTCCTACAATCCCGCATGATATGTTATCAACTCATGCGGCGTTTTAGTAGTGAAAACCAATGCAGCGCTCATGTTTCAGCTGTCAGCGGAGTTCCTCACTGACAGTTGAATGTCAAAGTATTGCAGGGATTTATAAACAGTGTTTTAAATAACCAGCGTGGGGTATTCCCTCCCATCCATACTAAGCCCTTCGGGTCTCGTATGGATGTTAAAGGGTAACTCCACGCTGAAATTAAATAAAAAACAGCATGGGGTACCCTCCAAAATCCTTAACACATACTTATCCGAGCATGCAGCCCGGCAGGTCAGGAAAGGGGGGGGGGACGAGCGAGCGCCCCCACCCCCCCTCCTGAACCATACCAGGCCACATGCCCATACCAAATTATTCAAACATTTGTAAACAAAACAATGAACTGAAATGGTTTGGCATTTGTACCCCAAATATGACGTTCCCTGAGGCGTTGGTAAACCGAGGTACGCCTGTATTAGTATTGCAATCCTTTGTATTGGGATACATAGAACCAACATACATCTGAATTGGCAACATAGCACAACATTTGTGTCACATTGGAGATATCTGGTAGTTACACTGACCTTGCCCAGGGATTTAGGGTTGATTCACAGCACAGAAATACAGGCTGGATTAGCAATGTAGCTCCGTGGATTAGTGGTTAGCACTACTGCCTCATAACACTAGGGTTGTCGGTTTGAATCCCAACCCCGGTGAGGAAGTAGCATGATCTCCGTGTGTGGCTGTCTTCAAATAGATGTTCTGGCAACATCTTTGCTTTCTGTCTAAATGATCCCTAAAATGTGAATTAGAATGAGGCCTTGTCTGTTGAAACACCTTCAAAGCTGCACCTTATGTGAATGTCATACAATGGGATAAGATAAGGGCCTGAATCACTAATAGATTTGATAATGATGGTTTACACTCCACCCACTTTTGTGAAGGATTTGGCAAGCAAAGAGCTGACAGAGAGAAGAGCGAGCCAGTGAGACGAAGAAGAGTGAGCGAGATATACATACTGAAGAGTGATAAAGAGAGACATTCAGAAGAGTGAGCGAGAGAGAAAAGACTTGGTTGGTGAATCCACACATCAAACTTGTCACAAATCCTGGCGTGCATTTTTCCCCCAAATGCATAGCAGACCCTTATCCCAGCAGGCAGGTACCGCACGCCTTCAAAGATTTATTTCATTTGTTGATTTTCCTGCTTCGTTCACACTATATGCAATTGAAAATTACTCTTTAAGTTGCCAATTTTACTGTGTTTTCTAGAGAATTACTAACTAGTTGTGTTTTCAATTGTGTGTAGCATTGCGATTTCTATTTGAGTCTAGATGTTAAATTGCTAATAAATGGCCACAATTCTCAAATACCTTTGAACTCTCGCTGCAACAAATGGCGTATGTTAATACACTCACATTCACATTCATTATATCCAATATCAGGTACGATGTCAATGCACAAATCGCACCTGAAATTGCACACCCTGGATGTGACTTGTCATGTGATTGGCGTGGCCAGCAGCTTGCTCTTTGCATGGCAAATTGCACACAATGTTACTGGGGGCTAACACCACTGTCACATCTAATCCGATGCGGCAATTGCCCAACTTACAGTGAAGTTGCACGAGTTCACAATCCAATTGGATGTGAACAGAGCCTACAGTGGCCAATAGGGTGCGACTTGGTCTACGATTTGCAAGTCACCTGTCATGCCAATTGCATGGCAATCCCAAACAATGTTACTGGGGGCCACCCGGTCACATTAAAGCAGATTTCTAAGTGGTGTTATTGACACCACAGTCACATCATGTGACTTGCATAGAAGTTGCATGATTTCAAAGTCGGGGTACATGGTGATTTCAAGTGCAATTTGCAAGACATCTGACACCGATCTCTCAGCAAATTGCATGAAAAGTAGTGTATTCATTACTCTATTATTACTTGCGGCTGCAACCAAGTTTGAACCACAACAATATGAACGCTACAATAGCGTGCACATTGAGTGGGACTTGGCATGTGATTTGCACAACATGCAAGTTGTAAATCGTCTGCAAAGTCGCACCCTATTGTCTGCTATTAGAGCAGTGTTTCTCAACTCCAGTCCTCATGGACCCCCAACAGGTCATGTTTTCAGGATTTCCATTATTTTGCACAGGTGATTTGATCAGTTTCACTGCCTTAGTAATTACCACAGCTGTTTCATCTGAGGGAAATCCTGAAAACATGACCTGTTGGGGGTCCATGAGGACTGGAGTTGAGAAACACTGTATTAGAGCGACCACATGGGTGTGTTTCAAACACTGATTTCTTAAGTAGTACATGTTCTACTTTAGTGGCAATTTGCATAGAGATCTGTGTCAGATGTCTTTGAAAATTGCATTGAAATGGTCAACATTACTGTAAGTCACATGATTTGTAAATCCGCTTTGCCCAGAGTGTAATGTTTGGTGATGTTTGATTTCTGGAGTGTTTCGCCAATTGATGGGAAATTCACCATACTAGTCAAATCGATTTGTCATTTTCAGTATTGCATACAAGATGTGGTCATGTGACTGTCTTAACTCATGCGAGAATCTGGAGGGAATTGTGACCTTAGTAGCAATAACGGTTCCAATTCGGGTTCCCTTTCACATCCCTGCTCAATGTTCTGTTGTATGCTGCACACGTACATTTCACTGTATATATCTTTCTGATTTGTGGAGCCTGTATACCAAGGGTTAATGCAGGTAGGAAGCGGATTCATCAGGTGAAAACACTTTCACTGACCAACTTAAGGTCAGTGGTGGGTGTGGCTTAATTGGGTGTGGGGCCTTGTTTGGCGCGCTCCAAATACAACCTAGCTTATATAAAGACGTGCAGTAGTAAGTGATTTGGCCTGTTACTAGGCCGTGTGGTTTTTGACTAAGTCCTTGCATTGTGTGGTTTGGGGGAAGAAGAGATTTTGTGCTGAATTGCCCCAGACACCACTCAGGCTGTGTTTGGAAGTGGGCTGGAAATGTTTGCATATTTTTGGCCTTGTAAAGTGTTTGTGTGTTATTGCACAATGATTGTTTTTTTCTCTTTGCATTGAAAGCCTCACACATGTCAATCGTTTTGTTTAAAATCTGCTCTTGTTTTAATTTTGCTTGCTTATTTAGACTCCAATGCATTTTTCTGACAAACCTGCTGACAAATGTATGTGTAGGGGATTTGTAGAGGTGGGAGGGGTTTTTTTTGCACATGCTTTGTTTTCTTTATATTTTGATGTGTAGACTTTTTTTGTGAATGGATCTTCATACTAAGTGATTGTGTAAGTAAATCCTATGTGCACGAAAATGTTACTTGATTCATCTTCCCCTTTGTTTCCTGCTATAACCTGAGCACGCACAGTTCATTAGAAGTATCTTTAGATTGTAAGCTCTTATGAGCAGGAGTGATTTATTTTCGCCACATCAATGCTATTCTTTTTGTGACTCACCAAGATATTGACTGTACCTACTTGTTCCTGCTGACCAAATAAATGAAGATATATTTGATTAATAAATGTTGGACTGTTGTTTTTGTGTTTATTTTATGTTCACTATATGACCAACCTTAATAGTTACTTTGTATACTTACAAGCTACATTTGAGTAGATTATATAAGAGTGTGAATATGCAAGTGGGTGCAAACTGGCTTTTTCAAAAACAAAACAAAAAAAAAGAACCAGTTTGCACCACAATATTATGTACCAATGAATACGTCACATTCACTGTGCAGCCAGCTACAGGTGTTCTACAATTCGATTTACAGTTATAAAATAGTCCACACTGTGTTGATTTTTGAAACCAATATATATTAGCCAAGGTTAAACAAATCACTAAAAAACACACATGCACGAAAGCTATCATAGCCGCGCATACAAATGCGCGATAGGGTACAAAATTGCGTGATTGCATACGAATAAGTGCCAAACAGGTGTACCCCATGGCGCACGAGCGGCTGTCCTCCCAGAAGTCCGTCATCACGTGCGCGCGCACCCGGAAGTGGTTGTGGGGAGTGTCAGTGGATGAGGAGTGGTTGGCGGTTTGCTGTGTGTCGTATATTTTGAAAACTCTAGTGGCATTTGGACATGGCGAGAGCACAGTTCTCAACTGAGGAGATGATCCTTATATGTAAAGTCAGTATGGCCATTGCAAATATGTTTATAACATGTGAGGGACAGGTAATTGCAATTTTTTGGGTGGGGCCTAGCAGAATCTCACTTGGTGCACATGCTACTTATCTGTACATTAGCTCCTGGGTATTGATGGGTCAATGATATTAACCACTTGCCTACTGGGTACTCCTACCCCCTTCCTGTCCTGGCCAATTTTCATCTTTCTGCACTGTTACCCTTTGAATGACAATTGTGCGCTCATGCCACATTGTACCCATCTTAAATTTAGATCATTTTTTTTCACACAAATAGAGCTTTCTTTGGGTGGTATTGACTTGCTGCTGTGTTTACTTTTTGCTCGATAAACAACAAAATAGCTCATAATGAATAAAAGTCTGTTTATATTATAACATTTGGTAAACCGGTAATTTAGCAACACTGATGTGCGTTGATGAGGCAGCACTGGTGGGTGGCACTGCTTGCCACAGGTGGGCGGAACTGTTGGGTGGCACTGGTGGGCACTGATCATCGGTGCTGACCCCTGCTCTGATAACTGCTGGTTCTTGGCAGTACTTTCCAAACATTCTGACAGCGTGAGGAAAGTGCAGCCAAGACCCGGCAAATGCATTTCCCAGTGATCAGCGTGTCATTGGACATGGCTGATCACATGGTAAAAAGCCTCTGTGATTGGCTTTTAGCATATGACGTGATCAGCTGTGTCCTTAGGACACAGCAATCATGGAGAGCGCGTTCTGCCAGTATGTCATATGACGCCCTCCCAGAGCTGCCTGGATGCAGTGTAGCGTTATTCGGCTATCTGCGGTCGCCAAATAGGAAACCAGCTAGGCCTTCATGGCTAATCTTTGAATATCTGGACATGTATACTGCGTATAATGCATTACATTCTACAATGTGTGGGTGTACACGGTATTACAGTGTGCAATGCGTTGCTGGATTCTGCATGACAGTGTACAGTGCATCACAGTCTACAATGTGTGGGTGTACACTCTATCACAGTGTGCAATGCGTAGCTCTATCCTGCATGATAGTGTACAGTGCATTACAGTCTACAATGTGTGGGTGTACACGCTATCACAGTGTGCAATGTGTGGGTGTACACGGTATCACAGTGTGCAATGCGTTGCTCTATCCTGCATGACAGTGTACAGTGCATCACAGTCTACAATGTGTGGGTGTACACGGTATCACAGTGTGCAATGCGTTGCTCTATCCTGCATGACAGAGTACAGTGCATCACAGTCTACAATGTGTGGGTGTACACGGTATCACAGTGTGCAATGCGTAGCTCTATCCTGCATGATAGTGTACAGTGCATTACAGTCTACAATGTGTGGGTGTACACGGTATTACATTGTACAGTATATTACAGTGTGCAATGCGTTGTACACTGCAGTCTGCACTAAAGCATTTTACACTCATGCACTGTACACACTAACACATTTGACATTTCTAGTGTGCAATGCGTTAGTGTGCAATGCCTTCGACAATACAATGCATTTGCAGTATTGGTGTATGTTTATTAAGCACAGATAATTCATCTGATTTTAGTTATCAAGGAGAAGTCTTCTCTGTCCCCGTTTATGAGGTGGAGGACAATTGTTTTCCGAAGAAGAGAGGAGACTTTTTTTCAAGGAGATCTGTCTAGATTTCCAGAGATATGTGTAGATGGTTGAGGGGCTGCATGTGATCTCCGGAGATAATTGTGATTAACGATCACCTGAGTTAAACCAGTGAATGAAAAGTGTCAAAAAACATGGATTGAAAATAATCTGCACTGACCACTGTGCTTTGTCAAGCCACATATTGGCACATTCTGGTTTCACACAGATGCGATGTGAAATTTGCAGTGTTTTCTGTGCAAGCGCTGCACCGCATCACAACCGCAACCCCTTCATGCCACCTGCTGCGGCTTTCTAGGTGAAGTTACCAACACACCAATATTGGTACACAAAGCGTATTGCGATTTGCCAAATTGGATCGCATGCCTATTCACACCCATGTGCATACCCTGAAAAAGGGTCCTGCGCATTTTTGGCCCGGATGCGGTGCAATTTGAGGTGTGCAAAATGTTTGTCTCTAATTGCAACGCACACAAATTGCATGTGATTTGCCCAGGAGTGCGGTGTTAGACCACAATGCATGTGTCAGGGCTCCCAGGTGTGACCAGAGGTGTGTGACTGACGCAGGGAAACGCAGACTTCAGATATGTGATAAACAATATAATTTATTAACACTAACAATACAAACATAAACGCAGTGCAATACTAAACATAATACAGTGCAAACAAACCAAACCAACCACCCACAGATAACAGTACATACAAGCAAGCGTCGTCAGGCAGGCCGGGTCGATATCAATTGGGCAGGTAGGTACAGGGGGAGCAAGCGGAGATTGGTCAGGGTCACAGGCCAGGTTCAGCAGGTAGCTAGCAGCGTAGTACAGAGGGTCAGGCAGAGGGATGGTCAGGGTCACAAGCCAGGGATCAGAACAGGTAGCAGGCAGCGTAGTACAGAGGGTCAGGCAGAGGGATGGTCAGACAAGCCAGGGATCAGAACAGGTAGCAGAGGATCAGAACAGGTAGCAGAGAATCAGACAGCAACAGAGAGCAGGAACAGGATACAGGGCCCAAGAGAAACACAACACCAAGGCAGAGTCTGCAAGTCTGGCCATCCCTTAAATACCCCAGCATAATCTGTTCCAGGTGTTAGCTGGCTGCAAAGTTGAGTCTCTGATTGCTGGGAGCATCCGCTGGCCAGCCCTGGTACTGCAGATCACAAGGCAGCTGAGTCCCACCATTATTGGTGAATTCATTCCTGAGAGAGGGTGTGTTGCACTTGTCTGCTGAGCTCCAGAAAGGCCCGAGAAGCCTGGGGCTAAAGTGCCCTGCCCAGCCCAGGCAGGCTGGCGGATCCTGGGCCTGGGTCCAGCGGGGAGAAGGCCCTGGAGGGGCCTAGTACCGGCCTCTCTTTTCCACCAGTAGAGGACCTGGGAATGGCCCCTAGGAAGGGGGAAGTTTATTCTGCCTACCGGGACCGTGTGGCCGCTCGGGCCAGGTTAATAGAGAAGGAGGAAGCCAAGCTCCAGAAGCTGACTCTGGAGCTAAAGAAGCTCCGGTCATCCTACGACCGTGTATGGTCTACTAAGCGGCAGGCCATGAAACCGGACCTGGAGGCGCTGGAACTTCGTGTGTCACAGCAGGGGAGGTATGTGGCGGCGCTGCAGCGCCAGAGCGGCGTCCTAAGCGAGAAGTATCTGAATGAAGCGAGATTTAAGGCTGCAAGAAGCCGCAGTGTTGCGGCGATGCGGGGTCCGGTGGAGGAGGCCTCTTCGGTGGAGGAATTGTCGGGGGAGTTGCTGGTGGAAGGCGAGCAGGGGCAGGTTGAGCCCACAGCACCCTCAGAGGAAATGGCGTCTATCATGGAAGACAGCGTGGTGGCAGGATCATCAGAGTCCCTCCCCCCTGGGCAGCTGCCTGTGGATTGGGGGACCCAGGTGGAGGAGGAGGAGATAGTGGGCGGATTGCAGTTCCTGGCAGAGGCGGTTGCAGAGCTGCGTGGAGCCGACTTCAGGTTTACGTCCGAGGACTCAGAGGAAGAAGCTGAAAGTGATGTCATCCCCCACAAGCCGGCTAAGCCGGTGGTGAAAGAGCATGCTGCCTTTGTCATGCTGCAACGCATCCCCAAGGACGTGTTGGCAAAGGCAGGGGAGCCACTGGAAGGGGAGAAGGACTCTGCTGATTGTGTTGGTGAGATGGTTCTGGACACTGGGGTAGCGGGTATAATGCCTGCAAAATTGTCTGAGCTGCAGGTTAGCCCTACAGTCCTGGCTAAGGGTGTTTCCCCTCCGGTGGTGGTCCCACTGGGCCCCGCCCCTTTGGGGGGCATGGTGGCCTCTGGTGTGCAACCAGCAGGTCCCCCGGTTTCTCCTCAGGGGGCTCCAGGTTCTCAGGTCCAGGCTCCTGCGGGTCCGGCTCAGGTGGGTTCTCCTGCTGGTATGGGTGGTCCCCAGCCCCGGGCTCCCCCAGGTCATGGCTCATCAGCATCTGCCCCTTCAGTTGCTGCTGCTGGTGTGGCGGCTTCCCCTGGTCATGCCCCCTTGATGTTGAGTGCCCCTGGGGCTGGATCGGGGCTCAGTTACTCTGCTGCAGTTAGCGGAGGTCAGGGGTCAGTGGGATCGGCCCGGGCAAGGGCAGGTAACCTACCCACTTCCGCCGCAAGGCGAAATGTTGTTCAGCTGAAATGGTCAGGGGACGGCCCCCCCCTTAGCAGGAGAGAGGTCATAGACCGCATATTAGAAATGGGCTTCCATGCCGCAGATATTTTTGCGTTTATTGCTCCAGTTGGTACTGGAGAATATGACGTGTCCTTCATGCAGCCAGAATTGTTGGACCTCTTTTGGCAGAGGTATGAGGCCACCTTTGTCACCAGCCCTAGGTGGGTGGGCCTAACCCCGAGGCTCGTCTCTCGCCAGTCCCTGATTAAAAAAATAACGGTGCTGGTGAGAAATGAATCCATCCCTGCATCAGATATTGTGGTCTGGCTAAGCAGATATGGGGATGTGATGGGGCCCCTTGGGAAGATCAAGGATGAGAGGGGAATATGGACAGGTGGGTGGACGACCACCGTCCGCTTAAAGGTGGTTGGAAATGTGCTCCAGCACATTCCCTCTTCCGCTTTTCTAGGGAAGGACCGCCTGATAATTTTTTATGCGGGTCAGCCGAGGGTCTGCCACCGGTGTGGGGGCAAGGGGCATTTGCGGCCACCTGCCCCGTCATTAGATGTTCCCTGTGTCAGGAAATAGGACACCTGGCCAGGGACTGCAATGTTGTCCGATGCAATCTCTGCAGGGAGCTTGGGCATTCATACAACCAGTGCCCGGAGGCCCTCCACAACCTTCCGGTGGGGGAGCTTGAAGCAGAGTTGGATCGGGTAGATGCTGAAGAGGCGGAGGCGGCATTGGAGAGAGCGGCTTCGGTTGCTGTGGCGGCCCTTGTGAGGGAAGGGGAGGTTTCTGTGGCCCCTCCTGTCTCTGTCCCCCCTGTTTCGTCTACCCCTTTGGAGTCCCCTGTTGTTCCCCCTTGTGTGCCGGTTCCTCCTCCCAGGACTAAGAAACAGCTGAGGGAGGCTGCTAAAGGGGCCGGGATGGTTGAGGCTAGGTCTAGTCCCTCAGTGTCTGCTCCCCCCTTGCTCTTGCCGCTGCGGCGGAGTAGGAGGCCCGGTAGGGTGTCCCGTGAGTCCCAAGGTTCTGCTCCGGTAGGGGCTCGGGTGGAGGAGGGGTGGTCCCTGGTGGGTAGGCGGAGTAAGCCAGTTTTGTCCTCAGCAGGGTCGGTGTCCTCTTTAGAGGCGGGGGAGGTGGCCCTGGGGAATAGGTTTGGGGCTTTGTCGGGGGAGGAGGAGGGGTCAAGTGATCCCGCTTCCCCGATGGAGGACGAGGATGCTGGGGGGTCTCTTAAGAGAGTGAGGGACCCTGCCAAGAAAGTCAAGAGGAGGATTAAGAAACATCCCTCTCAATTATCTTAATGGCAGTTCCTGCTCCGATAAAGGTGGCAACCATTAATGTTGCCAGCCTGAAGTCTGTAAGTGCTAGAGAAACAGCCTTATTTTTGATCAGTGGGATGGAAGCTGATATTTTCTTTTTGCAGGAGACCAGGTTGCCCACCTTGGCTGATGTCCATCTGGCCAAGCGTGAGTGGAGGCGTGGGCCCTCCTACTGGTCTCTTGCGGCTGAGCTTTACAGCGGAGTTGCGGTGCTTTTTACCGGCATGGTAACGTGTCGGCGGATAATTGAGGTAGAGATCGGAAGATGTCTGATTCTGGATGTTCTCGTAAGGGGGCATGAGCTCCGTCTCATTAATATCTATGGCCCACAGTCCAAGTGGGACAGGAAGAACCTCTTTGCGAGGATTAAACCTTACCTCTTTACATCCCGGCTGGTAGTCTTTGGAGGTGATTTTAACACCATTACTAGGCCCAAGGACAGGAGAGGCTTCACTGACGGGCTGGGATATGATAGCAATTTTCTAAATGCTATAGTCAGGGAGGCAGGTCTGGTTGACGCTTGGATTCAAAGTGTCCCAGACGGCACGGGTTTCACCTTTAGGAGAGGTAATAGCCAGAGTAGGATAGACAGGTTTTTTTTGAAGGAGAACTCTGCCTTCTCGGCACCTGAGTGTCAGGCGGTGGAGTTTTCCGATCACCTTATGCTATCTGTCACCTTGAATATTTCAGACACGCCGCTGAGAGGAAAGGGCATCTGGAGGATGAATTCGTCTCTGCTGGAGGACGAGGAGGTGAGACGATCTTTCGAGGAGTTCTTTCAGGCGCAGGAGACGGTGCTGGATTTCTGCGGCAGTAAGTCTGAGTGGTGGGAGCTCACCAAAGTGCGGATCAGCAGGTTTTTCAAGGCTATTGGTAAGAGACGGCAGTTTAAACAGTATAACGCCTACCAGCGGTTGCGGAGGAAGCTCGACCGCCTTGTTTCTAGCGGTGGAGATTCGGGGGCAATCTCGGAGGTGAAGCTTCTCCTTAGGGAACTCCAGTATGATCGGCGTGCCTCTTTGGTTCTGGAGAGGGATTATGGGAAATACCACTCGCCTGACCCTTTCCAGAATTGCAAACAGAGTGCAGCAGTTAAGACGATCTCTGCTCTGAGGGATAGTACAGGGTCCCTGGCTAAATCCAGGTCAGGGATTCTGGAGGTCTCCAGGTCCTTTTATGCGGATTTACTGAGTGAGAAACACCTTGACCGGACAGGGATGTCGAGCTTTTTGGAATCCACGCCTGGTCTGGACAGTGATGTCCCTCTGGCGAGTTTGACTGGGGAGATTACTGCAGAAGAGGTGTCCAGAGCGATTGATAGTCTGGCCATTAAAAAGACTCCTGGGCCAGACGGTCTGACTGCCGAATTTTTTAAGGCTTTTAAATCCCGCCTGGCACCTCGTCTCGCGGAAGTGTATAACAGCTGTCTGGATGAGGGATCTCTCCCTCCTTCCATGAGACAGTCTGCAGTTATTCTCCTGTCAAAGGGTAAAGATCCTTCGGCTATTGAGAACTGGCGCCCCATCAGCCTCCTCAATGTCGATAGAAAGGTTCTGGCGAAGATCTTGTTCTGGCGCTTGTCGTCAGTGGCAGACAGTTTGCTTTCTCGTCAGCAGCATTGCTCGGTCCAGGGCAGGAGTACCTTCACAGCGGTGTTAGCTGTCCGGGAGGCTCTGGAGCGATGTAAGGCTGAAGGATGGGGAAAGTACTTGCTGGCGGTGGATCAGGCAAAGGCCTTTGATCGAGTTGATCACAAGTACCTCTGGCATCTCCTGGACCGGTATGGTTTGGAGGGGAGGTTCATCGGCTGGTTGAAGACATTGTACCAAGGGGCGGAGAGCTTCATGTTGGTGAATGGTTGGGTTGGGCAGCCCTTTGAGGTTGGATCTGGGGTGCGCCAGGGGTGCCCGCTGAGTCCCTTGCTCTATGCCTTTGCCATTGACCCCTTCGTCAGGAGGCTAGATGGCGGGGCGGTGAGTGGGGTACTGGTGGGTGCCACTGGAGATCCGCCTTTGAGAGTTGTGGCTTATGCTGATGACGTTTCTGTTTTCATTTCTGGACCGGAGGAGGCGCAGGAGGTGGTTTCAGTAATGGATCAGTATGCCGAGGCATCAGGTTCCAATGTCAATCAGGACAAATGTGAAGTTCTCTGGATGGGTAGGGAGGGTGAGAGCTTCTCACTCCCGGACGCCTTCCCGGTGCCTCAGCCGAACATCAAAGTGTTGGGCATCAATTTTGGCTCTGCTGATTACAGCAAGCAATATTGGGAATCCAAGCTGTCGGATGCCGAGGTCAAAGTGAGATGTTGGAAGGGGTGGCGGCTCTCCTTGAGGGAAAGGGTTGATTTGATCAAGACTTTCCTGCTCCCAGTCTTTTTGTACGTCAGCTTCGTTTGCCTCTTGCCAGAATCGCTCTATACGAGGATCTATAGCTGTTTCTTCCAGATGTTATGGGGGAATCGGCTGAACCTCGTCAAGAGGGACGTGACTTACTCATCCAGACGGGAGGGTGGCCTAGGTATGGTCAACCCGGTGGTCTTTTTCTCTCTGATGTTCTTGAAACATGTAATATGCTGGCAGAGAGACCGCCTGCATGGGTAGGACTGTTCCGGATCTGGTTTGGACCCTTTCTACACAGTTGGGAGAGTGGCGGGCCAGTGAGAAGCCTGCGGGTCAAGCATGGTAAGCTCCCGGCTTATGTGGCCCCGTGCCTGAAGTTACTCCGGCGGTGGCATGTGACTGCGGAGGAGGTCCGGTCCCTCCCCAGGAGGCTCCTGGGTGAGAGGATTGTGGCATCTGCTTTCCATGCGCCGCTGGCCTTGAGAGATTGCCCGGGCCATGTTATGAGGGAGGGTTTGCGGTTGATAAATCTGGAGCGGATCCCCCTGAAGTTGCGGGACCAGGCCTGGCTCGCCTTCCATGGCAGGCTCTACGTGAGGGGTAACCTGAAGTACCGTCCTGCGGATGACCGTGGTTGTCCGAGGTCGGAGTGTGGGGGTGAAGTGGAGACTATGGACCACTTCTTGCTTCAGTGCCCCTTTAACGTAGAGGTGTATAAACAGGTGGGAGGGGCTCTGGGTGTTCCTTTCCTCCATCGCATGTCGTATGCGGAGTGGGTGTACGGAGCATTCGAGAGTCGCATGGGTTTTAATTTGGACACCCTGTTTTTAGTCAGCTTAGTTGTCCGTTATTACACTTGGATGGCACGGTGTCAGGTCTCCATTCGGCAGAAGGTCCTCCCTGTTCAGGTGGTGGCGAGTGACATCCTTGGTGAGGTGGGGAAAATTCGGGGTCTTGAGAAAGACAGGCTGCGACGCAGAGCTTGGATGGAGGCGTGGAGGAACATCAAGCCTGTTGCTGCGGTCTGTTGATCTCGGGTGGTGGGATCTGTCCCTAGTTTCTGCCTTCAGCACTCCCTAGATTTTTGCGTTCGGATCTTTTTGGTAGCCTTTTGCATGGTAGGTTGTAGGGGTCAGACGTGGAAGATTTGCGGGTTCCTTAGCCCTCCCCTGTGGTGTATATAATAGTATGGTTAGGTCCTTTGTATATAGTTTAGGCCATATAGGCCGTAAGCAGCAGGTTTGAATATGGAAATTGCATATGGTTTATGTTTTTGTCTGAGCCATAAAGACTCTTAGTCATGTGGTCTCGGCCATAAAGGCCTTGTACTGTAAATATTGTATATAGTTTCCGTTTTTTTCCTTTCAGGTTATGGACTTTTATTTATGAGCCGTTCAGGCTATGTTTGAGTTTTGTTTTTGTTTTTTTTGTTTTTTTTCCCCAGGGACTGTTGGGACATTTTAGTTTCCTTTCTGTTGAGTTTTGTATTTATTTATTTATTTATTTATATTTATACTTTTATGCATAAGTCTGATGGATATGTATGACATCAATACATAATAAAAAATCTCCATTCCTGACAGCATGTATGTGAAGCCAGAATAAAAGGATGTGGATTTTGTCTACTTTTACTTGCGCATGTTAACATTATGTAAGTGCGTTATTCTTCTGTTTAACATGCTATAGAAATGCAACATGCATTTGGATGTAGTGTTTTTGTATGTGCATTTTGGAAGTATTCTAAAACACACATTGACCCTAGGGCCACACCATATCTTATGCAGGCCATAGATGGGTCAAAAATCGGCCGATTTTTCGGCCGAAAATAAAATCGGCAGATTTTCGGATCGTTAGTGGGCTATTTGTTCGGCCGTTTTTCGGTATTTTGGCAGATTTTTTTTTCCGGTAAAGTTGGAAAAAAAAAACGTCCGAATTTGCCGATCGGCCGATTTTCGCGGCAATGATGGGAAAATCGGCCGATTTTTTACTGATAAAAAATCTGCACATGAGCAGTGACCTGCAAGAGGAAGACAAAAAGAAGAAAAAGAAGAAGAGGATGAAGAAGAAGAAGAAGAGGATGATGAAGAAGAAGAAGAAGAGGATGATGAAGAAGAAGAAGAAGAGGATGATGGTGAAGAAGAAGAAGGTGAGGATGAAGAAGAAGAAGAAGAGGATGATGATGATGATGAAGAAGAAGAGGATGATGATGAAGAAGAAGAGGATGATGATGATGAAGAAGAAGAGGATGATGATGAAGAAGAAGAGGATGATGATGATGATGAAGAAGAAGAGGATGATGAAGAAGAAGAAGTAGAAGAAGAAGAGGATGATGATG
Organism: Staurois parvus; assembly: GCF_062004578.1. Taxonomy (NCBI): domain Eukaryota; kingdom Metazoa; phylum Chordata; class Amphibia; order Anura; family Ranidae; genus Staurois; species Staurois parvus. The sequence goes on along the minus strand of NW_028318569.1, from coordinate 91,990 downwards.
AAGAAGAAGAGGATGATGATGATGAAGAAGAAGAAGAGGATGATGATGAAGAAAAAGTAGAAGAAGAGGAAGAAGAAGGATAAAAAATGAGAGGTATTCCAGTATGGCAAAAAGTGTCCCTGCAGAGAGCTCCGCTATTTCTTTGACAGTTCCTTGACATTTACAGCGGTTGCAACATTGAATCTATTTGTTTCCGAATAAAAACATCTGTATCCGAAATGGATACAAATACATTGTTGCAACCGCTATAAATGTCAAAGAACTGTCAAAGAAATAGCGGAGCTCTCTGCAGGGACACTTTTTGCCGGCTGTAGACGGGATGAAAATCGGCCGATTTTTTTTTTTACCATTGCTGGTAACGTCGGCTGCTTGAACAACCGATTTTTCATTTTTTAAAAGAAAAATCGGCCGTGTTTCTCCCCGTCCATGGCCTGCATAAACATTAGTGTGCCTGGGGGAGGGGGGGGACCTTTGGCCTTTCCAAACACAGTAGATGCTCCAAGAATGTTTCCTTGAACTCTTGAAATGGTTAAAAAGGAAAGACACTCTAGATAGCCTGCACTGAGAATTGACTGTCATGATGACGTGTCAATGATTATTTGCTCTCATTTTTCAGGAGTGGTACTGCTTGCGGTTGAAGCTGGTAGAAATCCACCATCACGTCCACCACTCACCTTCGCTTGTGGCCAGTGGATATTTTGTGGCCGCAGGCAAGAACTGGCATCGAGGACCTGCATAATGACCCTGGCATGCCTGAGGTGGTTTGGAAGCAGCACAGCAATTGGACCATCCCTTTCCTCTATGTTGGTTTTAGGGGTGCAGAATTGCTTCTCGTTCGTGAACGGACTGTCGCCGGATATCAGAGTCCCCATATTTTCAAGATATGTTTTAGCCATGTTGGCTTATTTTTATGTTATTTTCCAAGTGTGTCGCACCTAACCGCACAGTAGTGTGGTGCCATGCGTATTTGTGGCTGTGAATGGGGCTGTTTTTAATAGACGTGTGTAGGTGCAACAACGTTTTCATCATGGTACCTGCGCACATCTACATAGGGCATTGCATTTCTTTGCTGTGCTGGAAAATGTGTGTTCTTGCATGCGTTTCTGCACCACCAATGGTGTGAACAAGTCCTAAGGGCCGGTTCACACTATAGAAACAGTCTAGATGTGTTCCTGATGGGTTTTTTTCATGCCCTTTTGGCATGCATGTTTAGTGTGTTCCAGTACATTTTGGATGCGTTTTGGACATGTTTACATTGCATTTTTGTATCCCTTCCACTTATTTTTTTCTATTTTCTTTGTATTCAATGTAGTTAGGGACATGTGCGCTTTAGTACATTCAAGGACGTTTCAATGTGTTCCAGTACAGTTCTGTGCAGAAACAATGCAGCGTGGTCAGCTTTGTTTACAGCACCTGCAATGCACTGAAAATGCAAGCGCTGATGTGAACTATGACATTGACAACCACATAACCTTCTTTCTGTGCGTTTGTGATGCCGAAAAAGCAACTGACACACATGTAGTGTGAACTGGCCCTAAAGGTTATTAGAGGTCAGGGAACGGGACTGACCAGGAATTGTGAATTCAATCAGACTAGTGGTGAAATACAATCAGCAATTGTATAATAATGTGAGATCTGAGCTGTAGCTGATAGAAAATGAGACACATTCACTTGATCAGTAAATAGATAGTTAAAGAGTGGGGCGGTGATCCATAGATTTGCATATGGGACAGGTGATGACGGGGTGGGGGAGGGGGTCAAGTTGTATAAGGAGACAGATTTAAAAGAGAAAAATGTTACAATGAAATATACACGGCATGAAACTTGCACATTTCCTAACTGGCAGAAGAACAGTACATAGGTAACATTCATCCACTTTCTAGTCATTAGGCAAAATCATAATTGATTGATCAATATTCCTGGCACTGACACAACCCAGAAAATTGATCTCCATTTTTTAGGATGTAGCCATGACTGGGATTAGAACCCATGACCCAAGTGCTGTAAGTTCTGAGCTCTAACCACTAAACCACTGTGGGAGACACAGTTTGAGCTATAATGTAGAATAGTTACATTGTTTAAAAATGATAGAGCGAGCGCTGGTCAAATGATATAGACTAGTAAAATGGTATTACACAAGATAAATATAACCACGAACAGTAGTGCATGAACTCGTGAAAGGTCATCCACCCCTGTGACAGTGTACTACACTATTGAGCACCTTTCTGGCTCCTGTGGCTGAGCTAATTCCTCCCCAGGACCATTTGGGCACCCACCCTGATGGATGGATTGACCTGGATGACTAACCCATAGCTGCCAGCATATTGCTGCACCCCCAGATGTGTGATGTGTATAACCCATGCACATTAATACTTTTGTTCTGGTGAGTGTAGACCAGTCCCAAGGGTGGTTTACCTTTCACGAGTTCATGGATGGGTCCAAGGATTTCATCCCGATACTTAATGGCAGTCAGGGTGCCATTGTCTAGCCTGTAGAGGTCTGTTCTTACCTCCATGGATATGCCTCCCCAGACCATCACTGACCCACCACCAAAACGGTGATGCTGAACGATGTTACAGGCAGTTACATTCTCCACAGCTTCTCCAGACCCTTTGGCCCTGATTCACTAAGATGTGAGTCTATCAGCAGAGTCTGACCATTCAGGCAGACTCCGGTCAATCAATCAGTCGTCTGACCAGCGTCTAGCAAGCTCATTAACGAGCGTCTACTGACTACTTTGCTATTACTAAATGTGGTATCCCGTCTGGCACATGTTTAGGTGCAATACCGGATATGTTCGCTAGATGGCGAACAAGCGCGGGCTTTATTAATATTGGCGTTTTTATGATGGCAAAAGAGAATTCTTAGAATGTAATAAATAGTACACCTGTATTAGAATTTTCTATTTTCTTCTTTCTTTTTTTTTGCTGTGTCTCCAAAATGATCAGGAAACTAATGCATTTACTAATGAATGTCATACATTCTGTATTCAAATGTTAAACATTTTCACACTTGTATCTCAAATAATTTATATACTTCTAATTTCCCAATATAATTATATATCTTCATTCTCTTTAATCACGTAACTATTCTATGTTAAAGACAAGTGCAGCGCTATAAATGCATGTGATCAATAATGAACGCATGTAAAAACCAAAAAGTGCAAAGAATTGCAACAATGATGTAATATTGTAAATGGTGCTAAAATAAGTTCATAGAATCATTCCTGAATAATGGAATGTCCTTCGTGTGAGAGTACCAACTCAAAGAGTGCCTATGAATGGCACGTGTGGTCTCTCCGTGACGGACAGTAGTGCATGAACTCGTGAAAGGTAAACCACCCTTGGGACTGGTCTACACTCACCAGAACAAAAGTATTAATGTGCATGGGTTATACACATCACACATCTGGGGGTGCAGCGGTATGCTGGCAGCTATGGGTTAGCCATCCAGCTCGATCCATCCATCAGGGTGGGTGCCCAAATGGTCCTGGGGAGGAATTAGCTCAGCCACAGGAGCCAGAAAGGTGCTCAATAGTGTAGTACACTGTCACAGGGGTGGATGACCTTTCACGAGTTCATGCACTACTGTTCGTGGTTATATTTATCTTGTGTAATACCATTTTACTAGTCTATATCATTTGACCAGCGCTCACTCTATCATTTTTAAACAATGTAACTATTCTACATTATAGCTCAAACTGTGTCTCCCACAGTGGTTTAGTGATTAGAGCTCAGAACTTACAGCACTTGGGTCATGGGTTCTAATCCCAGTCATGGCTACATCCTAAAAAATGGAGATCAATTTTCTGGGTTGTGTCAGTGCCAGGAATATTGATCAATCAATTATGATTTTGCCTAATGACTAGAAAGTGGATGAATGTTACCTATGTATTGTTCTTCTGCCAGTTAGGAAATGTGCAAGTTTCATGCCGTGTATATTTCATTGTAACATTTTTCTCTTTTAAATCTGTCTCCTTATACAACTTGACCCCCTCCCCCACCCCGTCATCACCTGTCCCATATGCAAATCTATGGATCACCGCCCCACTCTTTAACTATCTATTTACTGATCAAGTGAATGTGTCTCATTTTCTATCAGCTACAGCTCAGATCTCACATTATTATACAATTGCTGATTGTATCTCACCACTAGTCTGATTGAATTCACAATTCCTGGTCAGTCCCGTTCCCTGACCTCTAATAACCTTTAGGGCCAGTTCACACTACATGTGTTTCAGTTGCTTTTTCGGCATCACAAACGCACAGAAAGAAGGTTATGTGGTTGTCAATGTCATAGTTCACATCAGCGCTTGCATTTTCAGTGCATTGCAGGTGCTGTAAACAAAGCTGACCACGCTGCATTGTTTCTGCACAGAACTGTACTGGAACACATTGAAACGTCCTTGAATGTACTAAAACGCACATGTCCCTAACTACATTGAATACAAAGAAAATAGAAAAAAATAAGTGGAAGGGATACAAAAATGCAATGTAAACATGTCCAAAACGCATCCAAAATGTACTGGAACACACTAAACATGCATGCCAAAAGGGCATGAAAAAAACCCATCGGGAACATATCTAGACTGTTTCTATAGTGTGAACCGGCCCTTAGGACTTGTTCACACCATTGGTGGTGCAGAAACGCATGCAAGAACACACATTTTCCAGCACAGCAAAGAAATGCAATGCCCTATGTAGATGTGCGCAGGTACCATGATGAAAACGTTGTTGCACCTACACACGTCTATTAAAAACAGCCCCATTCACAGCCACAAATACGCATGGCACCACACTACTGTGCGGTTAGGTGCGACACACTTGGAAAATAACATAAAAATAAGCCAACATGGCTAAAACATATCTTGAAAATATGGGGACTCTGATATCCGGCGACAGTCCGTTCATGAACGAGAAGCAATTCTGCACCCCTAAAACCAACATAGAGGAAAGGGATGGTCAAATTGCTGTGTCCAAACCACCTCAGGCATGCCAGGGTCATTATGCAGGTCCTCGATTCCAATTCTTGCCTGCGGCCACAAAATATCCACTGGCCACAAGTGAAGGTGAGTGGAAGACGTGAAGGTGGATTTCTACCAGCTTCAACCGCAAGCAGTACCACTCCTGAAAAATGAGAGCAAATAATCATTGACACGTCATCATGACAGTCAATTCTCAGTGCAGGCTATCTAGAGTGTCTTTCCTTTTTAACCATTTCAAGAGTTCAAGGAAACATTCTTGGAGCATCTACTGTGTTTGGAAAGGCCCAAGGTCCTCCCCTCCCCCAGGCACACTAATGCTTATGCAGGCCATAGACGGGGAGAAAAATGGGCGATTTTTCTTTTAAAAAATGAAAAATCGGTTGTTCAAGCGGCCGACGTTACCAGCAATGGTAAAAAAAATCGGCCAATTTTCATCCCGTCTACAGCCAGCAAAAAGTGACCCTGCAGAGAGCTCCGCAATTTCTTTGACAGTTCTTTGACATTTATAGCGGTTGCAACAATGTATTTGTATCCATTTAGGATACAGATGTTTTTATTCGGAAACAAATAGATACAATGTTGCAACCGCTGTAAATGTCAAAGAACTGTCAAAGAAATAGCGGAGCTCTCTGCAGGGACACTTTTTGCCATACTGGAATTCCTCTCATTTTTCATCCTTCTTCTTCCTCTTCTTCTTCTTCCTCTTCTTCTTCTTCTTCTTCTTCTTCTTCATCATCCTCTTCTTCTTCATCATCATCCTCTTCTTCTTCATCATCATCATCATCCTCTTCTTCTTCTTCTTCTTCATCATCATCCTCTTCTTCTTCATCATCATCATCCTCTTCTTCATCATCATCATCCTCTTCTTCTTCTTCTTCTTCTTCATCATCATCCTCTTCTTCTTCTTCATCCTCTTCTTCTTCTTCTTCATCATCCTCTTCTTCTTCTTCATCATCATCATCCTCTTCTTCTTCATCATCATCCTCTTCTTCTTCTTCTTCATCCTCTTCTTCTTTATCCTCTTCTTCTTTTTCTTCTTTTTGTCTTCCTCTTGCAGGTCACTGCTCATGTGCAGATTTTTTATCATCATTGCCGCGAAAATCGGCCGATCGGCAAATTCGGCCGTTTTTTTTCCAACTTTACCGGAAAAAAAAAATCTGCCAAAATACCAAAAAATGGCCGAACAAATAGCCCACTAACGATCCGAAAATCGGCCGATTTTATTTTCGGACGAAAAATCGGCCGATTTTCGACCTATCTATGGCCTGCATAAGATATGGTGTGGCCCTAGGGTCAATGTGTGTTTAGAATACTTCCAAAATGCACATACAAAAACACTACATCCAAATGCATGTTGCATTTCTATAGCATGTTAAACAGAAGAATAACGCACTTACATAATGTTAACATGCGCAAGTAAAAGTAGACAAAATACACATCTTTTTATTCTGGCTTCACATACATGCATTGTGGTCTAACACCGCACTCCTGGGCAAATCACATGCAATTTGTGTGCGTTGCAATTAGAGACAAACATTTTGCACACCTCAAATTGCACCGCATCCGGGCCAAAAATGTGCAGGACCCTTTTTCAGGGTATGCACATGGGTGTGAATAGGCATGCCATCCAATTTGGCAAATCGCAATACGCTTTGTGTACCAATATTGGTGTGTTGGTAACTTCACCTAGAAAGCCGCAGCAGGTGGCATGAAGGGGTTGCGGTTGTGATGCGGTGCAGCGCTTGCACAGAAAACACTGCAAATTTCACATCGCATCTGTGTGAAACCAGAATGTGCCAATATGTGGCTTGACAAAGCACAGTGGTCAGTGCAGATTATTTTCAATCCATGTTTTTTGACACTTTTCATTCACTGGTTTAACTCAGGTGATCGTTAATCACAATTATCTCCGGAGATCAAATGCAGCCCCTCAACCATCTACACATATCTCTGGAAATCTATACTCCTTGAATAAAAGTCTCCTCTCTTCTTCGGAAAACAATTGTCCTCCACCTCATAAACAGGGGGACAGAGAAGACTTCTAATTGATAACTAAAATCAGATTAATTATCTGTGCTTAATAAACATACACCAATACTGCAAATGCATTGTACTGTCGAAGGCATTGCACACTAACGCATTGCACACTAGAAATGTCAAATGCGTTAGTGTGTACAGTGCATGAGTGTAAAATGCTTTAGTGCAGACTGCAGTGTACAACGCATTGCACACTGTAATACACTGTACAATGTAATACCGTGTACACCCACACATTGTAGACTGTAATACACTGTACAATGTAATACCGTGTACACCCACACATTGTAGACTGTAATACACTGTACAATGTAATACCGTGCACACCCACACATTGTAGACTGTAATGCACTGTACACTATCATGCAGGATAGAGCTACGCATTGCATACTGTGATACCGTGTACACCCACACATTGTAGACTGTGATGCACTGTACACTGTCATGCAGAATCCAGCAACGCATTGCACACTGTAATACCATGTACACCAACACATTGTAGAATATAATGCATTATACGCAGTATACATCTCCAGATATTCAAAGATTAGCCATGAAGGCCTAGCTGGTTTCCTATTTGGCGACCGCAGATAGCCGAATAACGCTACACTGCATCCAGGCAGCTCTGGGAGGGCGTCATATGACATCCTGGCAGAACGCGCTCTCCGTGATTGCTGTGTCCTAAGGACACAGCTGATCACGTCATATGGTAAAAGCCAATCACAGCGGCTTTTTACCATGTGATCAGCCACGTCCAATGACACGCTGATCACAGGGAAATGCATTTGCCGGGTCTTGGCTGCACTTTCATCACGCTGTCAGAATGTTTGGAAAGTACTGCCAAGAACCAGCAGTTATCAGAGCAGGGGTCAGCACCGATGATCAGTGCCCACCAGTGCCACCCAACAGTTCCGCCCACCTGTGGCCAGCAGTGCCACCCACCAGTGCTGCCTCATCAACGCACATCAGTGTTGCTAAATTACCAGTTTACCAAATGTTATAATATAAACAGACTTTTATTCATTATGAGCTATTTTGTTGTTTATCGAGCAAAAAGTAAAACACACAGCAGCAAGTCAATACCACCCAAAGAAAGCTCTATTTGTGTGAAAAAAATGATCTAAATTTAAGATGGGTACAATGTGGCATGAGCGCACAATTGTCATTCAAAGGGTAACAGTGCAGAAAGATGAAAATTGGCCAGGACAGGAAGGGGGTATGAGTACCCAGTAGGCAAGTGGTTAATATAATTGACCCATCAATACCCAGGAGCTAATGTACAGATAAGTAGCATGTGCACCAAGTGAGATTCTGCTAGGCCCCACCCAAAATATCACAATTCCCTGTCCCTCACATGTTATTAACATATTTGCAATGGCCATACTTTCTTTACATATATGGATCATCTCCTCAGTTGAAAACTGTGCTCTCGCCATGTCCAAATGCCACTAGAGTTCTCAAAATATACGACACACAGCAAACCGCCAACCACTCCTCATCCACTGACACTCCCCACAACCACTTCCGGGTGCGCGCGCACGTGATGACGGACTTCTGGGAGGACAGCCGCTCGTGCGCCATGGGGTACATCTGTTTGGCGCTTATTCGTATGCGATCGCGCAATTTTGTACCCTATCGCGCATTTGTATGCGCGGCTATGATAGCTTTCGTGAATGTGTGTTACGTAGTGATTTGTTTAACCTTGGCTAATACAGTGGAGATCGAAAGTTTGGGCACCCCAGCCAAAAAATTGTATTAATGTGCATAAAGAAGCAGAGGAAAGATGAAAAAATCTCCAAAAGGCATCAAATTACAGATTAGACATTCTTATAATATGTCAACAAAAGTTAGATTTTATTTCCATCATTTACACTTTCAAAATAACAGAAAACAAAAAAATGGCGTCTGCAAAAGTTTGGGCACCCTGCAGAATTTATAGCATGCACTGCCCCCTTTGCAAAGCTGAGACCTGCCAGTGTCATGGATTGTTCTCAATCATCGTCTGGGAAGACCAGGTGATGTCAATCTCAAAAGTTTTAAATGCCCAGACTCATCTGACCTTGCCCCAACAATCAGCACCATGGGTTCTTCTAAGCAGTTGTCTAGAAAACTGAAACTGAAAATAGTTGACGCTCACAAAGCTGGAGAAGGCTATAAGAAGATAGCAAAGCGTTTTCAGATGTCAATATCCTCTGTTCGGAATGTAATTAAGAAATGGCAGTCATCAGGAACAGTGGAAGTTAAAGCAAGATCTGGAAGACCAAGAAAAATATCAGACAGAACAGCTCGCAGGATTGTGAGAAAAACAATTCAAAACCTACGTTTGACTGCACGATCCCTCCAGAAAGATCTGGCAGACACTGGAGTTGTGGTACACTATTCCACTATAAAGAGATACTTGTACAAATATGGTCTTCATGGAAGAGTCATCAGAAGAAAACCTCTTCTACGTCCTCACCACAAAAATCATCGTTTGAACTTTGCAAATGAACATATAGACAAGCCTGATGCATTTTGGAAACAAGTTCTGTGGACCGATGAGGTTAAAATTGAACTTTTTGGCCGGAATGAGCAAAGGTACGTTTGGAGAAGAAGGGGCACAGAATTTAATGAAAAGAACCTCTGTCCAACTGTTAAGCATGGGGTTGGATCAATCATGCTTTGGGGTTGTGTTGCAGCCAGTGGCACAGGGAACATCTCACGAGTAGAAGGAAAAATGGATTCAATAAAATTTCAGCAAATTTTGGATGGTAACTTGATGCCATCTGTGAAAAAGCTGAAGTTAAAGAGAGGATGGCTTCTACAAATGGATAATGATCCTAAACACACCTCGAAATCCACGGGAGATTACATCAAGAGGCGTAAACTGAAGGTTTTGCCATGGCCTTCACAATCTCCTGACCTCAACATAATTGAATATCTATGGATAGACCTTAAAAGAGCAGTGCGTGACAGACAGCCCAGAAATCTCAAAGAACTGGAAGACTTTTGTAAGGAAGAATGGGCAAAGATACCTCAAACAAGAATTGAAAGACTCTTGGCTGGCTACAAAAAGCATTTACAAGCTGTGATACTTGCCAAAGGGGGCAGTACAAGATATTAACTCTGCAGGGTGCCCAAACTTTTGCAGACGCCATTTTTTTGTTTTCTGTTATTTTGAAAGTGTAAATGATGGAAATAAAATCTAATTTTTGTTGACATATTATAAGAATGTCTAATCTGTAATTTGATGCCTTTTGGAGATTTTTCCATCTTTCCTTGGCTTCTTTATGCACATTAATACAAATTTTTAGCTGGGGTGCCCAAACTTTCGATCCCCACTGTATATATTGGTTTCCAAAGGCCAAAAATCAACACAGTGTGGACTATTTTATAACTGTAAATCGAATTGTAGAACACCTGTAGCTGGCTGCACAGTGAATGTGACGTATTCATTGGTACATAATATTGTGGTGCAAACTGGTTTTTTTTGTTTTGTTTTTGAAAAAGCCAGTTTGCACCCACTTGCATATTCACACTCTTATATAATCTACTCAAATGTAGCTTGTAAGTATACAAAGTAACTATTAAGGTTGGTCATATATTGAACATAAAATAAACACAAAAACAACAGTCCAACATTTATTAATCAAATATATCTTCATTTATTTGGTCAGCAGGAACAAGTAGGTATAGTCAATATCTTGGTGAGTCACAAAAAGAATAGCATTGATGTGGCGAAAATAAAACACTCCTGCTCATAAGAGCTTACAATCTAAAGATACTTCTAATGAACTGTGTGTGCTCAGGTTATAGCAGGAAACAAAGGGGAAGATGAATCAAGTAACATTTTCATGCACATAAGATTTACTTACACAATCACTTAGTATGAAGATCCATTCACAAAAAAAGTCTACACTTCAAAATATAAAGAAAACAAAGCATGTGAAAAAAACCCCTCCCACCTCTACAAATCCCCTACACATACATTTGTCAGCAGGTTTGTCAAAAAAATGCATTGGAGTCTAAATAAGCAAGCAAAATTAAAACAAGAGCAGATTTTAAACAAAACGATTGACATGTGTGAGGCTTTCAATGCAAAGAGAAAAAACAATCATTGTGCAATAACACACAAACACACTTTACAAGGCCAAAAATATGCAAACATTTCCAGCCCACTTCCAAACACAGCCTGAGTGGTGTCTGGGGCAATTCAGCACAAAATCTCTTCTTCCCCCAAACCACACCATGCAAGGACTTAGGCTACGTTCACACTAGCCTTGTGTGCAGGCGGCAGAGAGGCGTTTGGGAAGCGTTTTTACCGCTTCCCAAACGCCTCTGCCAACTCTGCACATTACAGCACATGGTGCTGTTCTAACAGGAGCGTTTGCGTCGCGTTGCGTCGCGGCAAAACGGACGCCTCTGGTCAAGTCAGAAGGCTTTGAAGCCTCCTATTCTCGTCTATGGTGCCGCTCCGCAAACGCCCGGCCGGCGTTTGCGGTGCGGCTGCGGAGCGGTAACACCACTCAAATGCATTATAGGCGTTTGTGGGGCGTTATTAACGCTCGGCAAACGCCTAGCAACCGCCGCTAAACCGCGCATGCGGCGTTTGCGGAGCGTTTGCCGAGCGTTAAAAACGCTCCGCAAACACCGGACCAACGCTTGCCAAACGCTATAGGGGCGTTTGGCAAGCGTTGGCAAAACAGCCTAGTGTGAACAAGCCCTTAGTCACAAACCACACGGCCTAGTAACAGGCCAAATCACTCACTACTGCACGTCTTTATATAAGCTAGGTTGTATTTGGAGCGTGCCAAACAAGGCCCCACACCCAATTAAGCCACACCCACCACTGACCTTAAGTTGGTCAGTGAAAGTGTTTTCACCTGATGAATCCCCTTCCTACCTGCATTAACCCTTGGTATACAGGCTCCACAAATCAGAAAGATATATACAGTGAAATGTACGTGTGCAGCATACAACAGAACATTGAGCAGGGATGTGAAAGGAAACCCCAATTGGAACCTTTATTGCTACTATGGTCACAACTCCCTCCAGATTCTCCCATGAGTTAAGACAGTCACATGACCACATCTTGTATGCAATACTGAAAATGACAATTCGATTTGACTAGTATGTTGAATTTCCCATCAATTGGCGAAACACTCCAGAAATCAGACATCACCAAACATTACACTCTGGGCAAAGCGGATTTACAAATCATGCGACTTACAGTAATGTTGACCATTTCAATGCAATTTTCAAAGACATCTGACACAGATCTCTATGCAAATTGCCACTAAAGTAGTACATGTACTACTATAGAAATCAGTGTTTGAAACACACCCATATGGTCGCTCTAATACAGTGTTTCTCAACTCCAGTCCTCATGGACCCCCAACAGGTCATATTTTCAGGATTTCCCTCAGATGAAACAGCTGTGGTAATTACTAAGGCAGTGAAACTGATCAAATCACCTGTGCAAAATAATGGAAATCCTGAAAACATGACCTGTTGGGGGTCCATGAGGACTGGAGTTGAGAAACACTGCTCTAATAGCAGACAATAGGGTGCGACTTTGCAGACGATTTACAACTTGCATGTTGTGCAAATCACATGCCAAGTCCCACTCAATGTGCACGCTATTGTAGCGTTCATATTGTTGTGGTTCAAACTTGGTTGCAGCCGCAAGTAATAATAGAGTAATGAATACACTACTTTTCATGCAATTTGCTGAGAGATCGGTGTCAGATGTCTTGCAAATTGCACTTGAAATCACCATGTACCCCGACTTTGAAATCATGCAACTTCTATGCAAGTCACATGATGTGACTGTGGTGTCAATAACACCACTTAGAAATCTGCTTTAATGTGACCGGGTGGCCCCCAGTAACATTGTTTGGGATTGCCATGCAATTGGCATGACAGGTGACTTGCAAATCGTAGACCAAGTCGCACCCTATTGGCCACTGTAGGCTCTGTTCACATCCAATTGGATTGTGAACTCGTGCAACTTCACTGTAAGTTGGGCAATTGCCGCATCGGATTAGATGTGACAGTGGTGTTAGCCCCCAGTAACATTGTGTGCAATTTGCCATGCAAAGAGCAAGCTGCTGGCCACGCCAATCACATGACAAGTCACATCCAGGGTGTGCAATTTCAGGTGCGATTTGTGCATTGACATCGTACCTGATATTGGATATAATGAATGTGAATGTGAGTGTATTAACATACGCCATTTGTTGCAGCGAGAGTTCAAAGGTATTTGAGAATTGTGGCCATTTATTAGCAATTTAACATCTAGACTCAAATAGAAACGCAATGCTACACACAATTGAAAACACAACTAGTTAGTAATTCTCTAGAAAACACAGTAAAATTGGCAACTTAAAGAGTAATTTGCAATTGCATATAGTGTGAGCGAAGCAGGAAAATCATCAAAGGAAATAAATCTTTGAAGGCGTGCGGTACCTGCCTGCTGGGATAAGGGTCTGCTATGCATTTGGGGGAAAAATGCACGCCAGGATTTGTGACAAGTTTGATGTGTGGATTCACCAACCAAGTCTTTTCTCTCTCGCTCACTCTTCTGAATGTCTCTCTTTATCACTCTTCAGTATGTATATCTCGCTCACTCTTCTTCGTCTCACTGGCTCGCTCTTCTCTCTCTCTGTCAGCTCTTTGCTTGCCAAATCCTTCACAAAAGTGGGTGGAGTGTAAACCATCATTATCAAATCTATTAGTAGTCCAGGCCCTTACCTTATCCCATTGTATGACATTCACATAAGGTGCAGCTTTGAAGGTGTTTCAACAGACAAGGCCTCATTCTAATTCACATTTTAGGGATCATTTAGACAGAAAGCAAAGATGTTGCCAGAACATCTATTTGAAGACAGCCACACATGGAGATCATGCTACTTCCTTGCCGTGGTTGGGATTCAAACCGACAACCCTAGAGTTGTGAGGCAGTAGTGCTAACCACTAATCCACGGAGCTACATTGCTAATCCAGCCTGTATTTCTGTGCTGTGAATCAATCCTAGGTCCCTGGGCAAGGTCAGTGTAACTACCAGATATCTCCAATGTGACACAAATGTTGTGCTATGTTACCAATTCAGATGTATGTTGGTTCTATGTATCCCAATACAAAGGATTGCAATACTAATACAGGCGTACCTCGGTTTACCAACGCCTCAGGGAACGTCATATTTGGGGTACAAATGCCAAACCATTTTAGTTCATTGTTCTGTTTACAAATGTTTGAATAATTTGGTATGGGCATGTGGCCTGGTATGGTTCAGGAGGGGGGGGGGCGCTTGCTCATCCCCCCCCCCTTTCCTGACCTGCCGGGCTGCATGCTCGGATAAGTATGTGTTATGGATTTTGGGGGGTACCCCATGCTGTTTTTTATTTAATTTCAGCGTGGAGTTACCCCTTAACATCCATACGAGACCCGAAGGGCTTAGTATGGATGGGAGGGAATACCCCACGCCGGTTATTTAAAACACTGTTTATAATTCCCTGCAATACTTTGACATTCAACTGTCAGTGGGGAACTCCGCCGACAGCTGAAACATTAGCGCTGCATTGGTTTTCACTACTAAAACGCCGCATGAGTTGATAACATATCATGCGGGATTGTAGGAGCGACAGCCATGTGTTAATGTTTCAGCTGTCAGCGGGGTTCCCCACTGACAGCTGAATGTAAAATAATTCCCTTTATTGCAGAAATAATAAAAAAAAAGCGTGGGGTCCCCCCTCCCATCTGTACCAAGCCCTTCGGATCTGGTATGGATATTAAGGGGGAACTCCACGCTGAAATTTAAAAAAAAACAGCGTGGGTCCCCCTCAATATCCATACCAGACCCTTATCCGAGCATGCAGCCCGGCAGGTCAGAAAAGGGGGGGGACCCTGTACTGTGTTTTTTTTACACCACACTTTTTTTTTTTGTGAAGGAGTCTGCGGGAGCATGTACCGCAGACTCCTTCACGTAGGGGGGGTGGGATCTGGGGGCCCCCTTGTTAAAGGGGGCTTCCAGATTCTGATAAGCCCCCTGCCCGCAGACCCCCACAACCACCGGCCAGGGTTGTGGGGAAGAGGCCCTTGTCCTCATCAACATGGGGACAAGGTGCTTTGGGGGGGGAGCCCCCCCTGCCCCAAAGCACCCCCCCATGTTGAGGGCATGTGGCCTGGTTTGGTTCAGGTTTTCTGACCTGCCGGGCTGCATGCTCGGATAAGGGTCTGGTATGGATATTGAGGGGGACCCACGCTGTTTTTTTTTTTAAATTTCAGCGTGGAGTTCCCCCTTAATATCCATACCAGACCTGAAGGGCTTGGTAAGGATGAGAGGGGGGACCCACGCTGTTTTTTTTTTTTTTTTTTTTATTGCGGACCTTTATTTTTACATTCAGCTGTCAAAATAAATATTATCTAGACCTTTGAAATAAGTAAAATCATTACAGAAATAATTATAAAGTATAAGAAACAAAAATAGAATCACTAGAACTAAGGAAATCTAGTTAGATTACATGAAGATATGCTTAGTGCTGTTTATTAAACACAGTAGTCACGACCGAGTGTCGGCTGTCAGAGGACTCCACAGTAAGATTCACTATTAGTCAGTGGCTAAAAAGCAAACGCCCATGGCAGAAGTCTAAAATGTGTTCTGCACATGCTCAGTTGTATCTGCCAAAGACACTGCACGGGCGTCTAGATTTTTACTGTGTCGATTTCCTTCAAAAAAACGATTTTTAACACATTCTTAATTTTTTGGAAATAGCAGATATTGTTTAAAGTGAAGTCCTGATATTTGGCAAAGCAAATTTCTAAGTGAACATGTCTCTGCAGTGATTTTTCATGGTGTTAGACTTGCTTCTTAGCAAGTCTGCTTTGTGAGTCTGATTCCGGGCGTGTGTCTTTTTGTGAATTAGATTGGACATCTGCTTATGGGCTCTGGTCAATAGTGAATTAGGTTGCAGGGTAAAAAATAGACAGACGCCCATGAAAATTGGGCTTAAGCCCATGAATATGCGCCCACGCCCAATAGTGAATCAGGGCCTTTCAGTCTGTGACACGTGCTCAGGATGAATCTGTTCTCATCTGTGAAAAGCACAGAGCGCCAGCGGCAGACCTGCCAATTCTGGTGTTCAATGGTAAATGCCAATGGAACTCTATAGTGCTGGGCAGTGAGCACAGGGCCATGGCAAATGTCAATGGCCTGCTGGAGGTCATGTTGTAGTGCTCTGGCAGTGCTCATCCTGTTCCTCCTTGCACAAAGGAGCAGATACCGGTCCTCCTGATGGGTTAAGGACCTTCTACAGCCCTGTCTAACTCTCCTAGAATCTCCTGGAATCTCCTCCTTGCTCTTGAGACTGTGCTGGGAGACACAGCAAACCTTCTGGCAATGGCAAGTATTGATGCGCCATCCTGGAAGAGTTGGACTACCTGTGAAACCTCTGTAGGGTCCAGGTATTGCCTCATGCTACCAGTAGTGACACTGACTCTAGCCAAATGCAAAACTAGGGGAAAACAGTTAGAAAAGATGAGTAGGGAAAAAAATGTCAGTGGCCTCCACCTGTAAAACCATTCCTGTTTTGGGAGTTGTCTCATTGTTGCTAATGTAGTGCACCTTTTGTTAATTTCATTAAAACCAAAGCAGCTGAAACTGATTAATAACCCCCTCTGCTACTTAACTGACCAGATATCCGAGGAGCTTAATTGACTAGATGCTATACTCTGATTAAAAAGCGTTCCTTTAATGCCATCCAAAGCAGTGTGATTACAATGAAGCACACACACAGAGCTTACAGTCAAACAGCACACAGTTAACTCTTTGATCGCCCCTCATGTTTAACCCCTTCTTGCCCAGTGCCATTAGTACAGTGTCAGTGCTTTTTTTTTATTACTGATCACTGTATTGGTGTCACTGTGGATGTCAGTGACACCAAGTAATTTCCCCCCAGTATCAGAATGCCCACCGCAGTCCTGCTATAAGTCGTTGATCGCCACCATTACTAGTAAAAATAACAAATACAAAAAAAGATTCCAAAATATATACCGCCAATTGTAAATGCTATTACTTTCACATAAACCATTTAATTTACACGTATTGGAACTTTTTTTTTAGCAAAGACATGTAGCAGAATACATTTTTGCCCTAAATTTATGACGAAATTTGATTTTTTTAATATTTTTACTGGACATGTTTAATAGCAAAAAGTCAAAAATATTGTAATTTTCTCAAAATTGTTGGTCTTTTTTTTTTACAGCGCAAAAAAATAAGAATACACAGGTGATCAAATACCACCGAAAGAAAGCTCTATTCATGGGAAAATAAGGATATAAATTTCATTTGGGTGTAGTGTTGCATGTCCATGCAATTGTCAGTTAAAATAACACAGCGCTGCAACACAAAAAATGGCTTGGTCAGGAAGGGGGGGAAATCCTCTGGAGGGCAAGTGGTTAATTATTATTTTATTGTTTATTTTATTTGAATTATTTTGCCACACTATATCTTTAAGTTTTTTTTAAAATCAGATTTATAGCTGTCACAAGGAATGTAAACATCCCATGTGAGTTGTGACAACAATCAGTAGTGACAGGTCCTCTTTACTGAGACATCTGAGCTCTGTTAGATCCCAGATGTCTCCTCTGACCTTAATGTGATAGTAAAGCCACTTTGTTCCTTTTTAGCTACAGGTAAGCTTATAATAAAACTTGCCTGTAGCTCCTAATTGTGCACCGTTTAGAAGATATTCAGGTTTTTCTTATAGCAGCAAATGTGCTCTGGATGAACAGCATATCTGTGCCGTTCCTTTGGAGCTCTGTGCCATATCCTGAGACTCCTGTGCGCATGCGCGGGAGTGACATCATCGCGGCTTAGCCAGCCAGATGGCTGGAGCTTGCAAACCCAGAAGGAAGACCGGGTGAAGATGGAAGCCTCTACAATGGTGGCGCGCGCCGCTGGAGGGCTTCGTTTTAAGGTACGTTTTGCATAATTTGCTAGTATATGCATACTAGCACATTATACCTTTACGTTGCAGGGGATTTTTTTTTTTTTTTAGATGCAATTTACTACCGCTTTAATAGCATCAGATCAGACCAAGATCGGTTTGATCTGATGCTTGTAAAAGCTAGCAATAGCTTGTAAACAAAACACTAATACCATTGAGATGATTGGGGATGATCCAGGCCCCGGTCAGCTCTTTGGTAAGCTGACAGAACCACCAGTTTCAGTGCCAGGTGCCCCTCCAGAACCGGAGAGCCCAGAACGGCACTGGAGGGCAGCGGAAGGGGGGGGCGACCCCTCCTGCCACCGGTAAAAGCAATCCAGCTGCTAGGATGGCTTTTACATTACAGGGACTCCCCAGCCCTAAAAAACAATACTTTGATGATGCCTGTAGCTGCAGGTATCATCCCAGTATTACCATTGAAAGTCCAGGACATCATATGACATCCTACGGGTGGGAAGTGGTTAAACCCTCAATGATTTCTATCTTCACCACTTGCCTACCGGGCACTTTTACCCCCTTCGTGCACAGGCCAATTTTCAGCTTTCAGTGCTGTCGCACTTTGAATGACAATTGCACGGTCATGCAACACTGTACCCATATGAAATTTTTATCATTTTTTTTCACACAAATAGAGATTTCTTT
This sequence comes from Staurois parvus, assembly GCF_062004578.1. NCBI lineage: Eukaryota > Metazoa > Chordata > Amphibia > Anura > Ranidae > Staurois > Staurois parvus. Next base: position 73,342 of record NW_028318569.1, on the reverse strand, counting down.
TGGTGGTATTTAATCACCACTGGGTGTTTTATTGTTTGCACTATAAACAAAAAAACTGGAAAAAAATGTGGAAAAAAATAGTTTTTCTTTGTTTCTATATTAAAATTTAGCAAACAGGTAATTTTTCTCCTTCACTGATGTGTGTTGATGAGGCTGCACTGATAGGCAGCGCTGATGGGCACTGGTGAGCGCATGTCATGCGCTTTATCTCATGCATGTGCAGTATGACAGATCTGGCAGTTAAAGTAGGAGTTGGGGCGCATGTACCACGAGGCAAACAAGGCATTTGCCTTGGGCGGCATTTTTCAAGGGGGCAATGCAGCACCCAGGCAGAAGAGCAGAGATGGCTCTTTAATTAGTCAGGAGAAGGACAGACCACTGCGTGCCGGGGAGCCTGGTGCCACTGCCTCCTGTACTGTTTTGACAAAGGAGCTCTTCCACAGCAGCCAGACATGATGTGTAAGCTTCCCCACTGCCTGCTCTATCCTCTGATCCACCCAGCAAAGCACGATCCAATTTGCTCCTGCAGGAGAAACAATTCCTTCCTGATCCCCCGAGAGGCAATCGGATATTCCCTGGATCAGCTTTACCTATAAATGTTAGTATCCAGTTATATTCTGTGCATCTAGGAATGAATCCAGGCCTTTTTTAAAGCAATCCACTGAGCTGGCCAGAACCAACTCTTGAGGGAGTTTATTCCACATTTTCACAGCTCTCACTGTGAAGAAACCTTTCCGTGTTTGGAGATTACATTTCTATGTTTCAGTCTATAATTGCAGGTTATCTCTGGGTGACTTCATGCACTTAAATGGTGATGCTTACCATAATGCAATTAGATTTACTGCAGTATGTATTATTGGGAAGACAATAGTCTGGTGTACATTTGTTTGAACCATACTCTTGTGTCTTGAATAATTTCAGACGTAAAGCGTGCCCCCTTGTCCTCTGTGATGACCTCAGGGTGAATAACACTACACCGAGTTCACTATATGAACCACTGATGTATTTATACATGTTGATCATATCCCCCCTTAATCTCCTCTTCTCAAGAGAGATTAAATTCAGTTCCTCTAATCTTTCCTCATAGCTGATCTCCTCCATGCCTTGTATCAGTTTGGTTGCCCTTCTCTGTAGTACTTTCTCCAGTTCCCCAATGTTTTTTTTGTGAATTGGTGCCCAAAACTGAACTGCATATTCCAGATGAGGTCTTACTAATAATTTTTATCGGAGGAAATTATATCTCTCTCTCTGGAGTCTATACCTCTTAATACAAGAGAGGATTTTGCTCGCTTTAGAAACCGCAGCTTGGCATTGCATGCCATTATTAAGCTTGTGATTAGAGATGAGCGAAGTATTCAAAAATTCGATTCGACTGATTCGGCGAATTCGTAGAAAAATTTCGATTCGAGTCGAATATATTCGCTGTGAATTTAACTTAAAAAAGGGTGTTTCTAGGCTTCAGAGAGACTTAATATTAGTGCTGAACACTGTACCTTTAATTTAAATGCCCTTGGAGTCTGCTGGGGAAGAGAAATAATACTGTCAGGCAGTATGACATGCAGATGAGTGCCGTCGATCTTAGAATCACCGCACACTTCACTCATTTGGGCAGTCACGGGGCCAAAACCAGAGTGTGGAGCCACAGTGTGGCGGTGGAGGCAGCAGCAATGGGAGGCCATACAGCACCCTATGACAAAAATGGAAACCACCAGCAGTGTGAGGAGACCTGAAAGTGGCACATGGCAGAGTGTGGCGATAGAGACAGCAGCAATGGGAGGCCGTACAGGGACCCATGACACACTCTGGACCTGGCAGCAGCATGAGGAGGCGGTACAGGGGCCCATGGCAGATTACGGGCCTGGCAGCAGCATGAGGAGTCGGTATGGGGGCCCATGGCAGATTACAGGCCTGGCAGCAGCAATGGGAGGCCGTACAGGGACCCATGACACAATCTGGACGTGGCAGCAGCATGGGGAGGCGGTACAGGGGCCCATGACAGATTACGGGCCTGGCAGCAGCATTTGGAGTCGGTACGGGGGCCCATGACACACTCTGGACCTGGCAGCAGCATGAGGAGGCGGTACAGGGGCGCATGACAGATTACGAGCCTGGCAGCAGCAACTTGGACAGGAGGACGTTCAGTTTCTGCACCGTCTGGTGCGTGCTCGCAAACTGTTGTCTCTTGGAAACGGATTCCAAGAAAGACTGCTGACGGAATCCGTGAAGAGGAGTAGCAGGAGAAGGAGCATCTGAACGAGCGGAATATGCCAACAAGCGACAACAGGGGCCCATGGCAGATTAGGGGCCTGGCAGCAGCTATGGGAGGCCCGTAATCTGCCAGCACCCTATGACAAAAAATGGAACCCACCAGCAGTGTGAGGAGACCTGAAAGTGGCACATGGCAGAGTGTGGCGATGGAGACAGCAGCAATGGGAGGCCGTACAGGGACCCATGACACACTCTGGACCTGGCAGCAGCATGAGGAGGCGGTATATAGGGGCCTATGGCAGATTAGGGGCCTGGCAGCAGCTATGGGAGGCCCGTAATCTGCCAGCACCCTATGTCAAAAAATTCTACACACCAGCAGTGTGTGAGACCTGAAAGTGGCACATGGCAGAGTGTGGCGATGGAGACAGCAGCAATGGGAGGCCGTACAGGGACCCATGAGAGACTCTGGACTTGGCAGCAGCATGAGGAGGCGGTATAGGGGCCCATGGCAGATTAGGGGCCTGGCAGCAGCTATGGGAGGCCCGTAATCTGCCAGCACCCTATGACAAAAAATGGAACACACCAGCAGTGTGAGGAGACCTGAAAGTGGCACATGTTTGGGGCATGATTCATGGCGGATTTAGTCAGTTGTGTCAGGAACTGGTGGTTTGAAATCCAGACTAATCCACGCCTGATTCATTTTCACAAACGTCAGTCTCTCCACACTTTGGGTGGACAGTCGTGTCCTCCGCGGAGTTGCAATACCTCCTGCCGCACTAAACACGCGCTCCGATGCCACGCTACTGGCCGGGCATGACAGCCTTTCAAGGGCAAATTCAGCTAGTTGGGGCCAAAGGTCAAGGGGATTGTCTACCTCGGTTGGCAGGGTGCTGTCCAAGTAGGCCTAAGCCTGTTGTTTGAGGTCCTGCTCCAGGTCCACCTGATGCTGCTGCTGCTGCTGCTGCTGCTGCTGCGGCTGGTTAGTAGTTTCCTCACTGCGCTGGTGAAGAAAGCTACTCATCATCGACTGCAGACTGAGGCAGCCGCTGCTGGTGGAGCTGCCACTGCTCCTACCACCCCACCCCTCCCCTGCTGCCATGGCAGCGGAACGCGAGCGCACAGGGCCCACAGTGTCTGAGGATGGACGTTGGCGCAGACAGGCAGAGACCAGCTGACTACATAGGTGGTTTTTATAGCACGTTATTTTGGCCTCCCTCTCAGCAGGTGTGAAAAAGGCCACCATTTTTGAACGGTAGCGAGGGTCCAACAAGGTGGACAGCCAAAAGTCATCCCTCTGTCTGATGGTTATTATTCGGCTGTCGCTACGCAAGCAACCGAGCATGCTATGGGCCATTTGTGCCAAGGAATGCGAGGGACTCCCTGCCTCCATCTCCACAGCATACTGCCACGGTGCGTCTGGGTCCTCTGTCTCCTCCTCCTCCTCCTCCTCTACCAGATGCTCCTGCTCCTCCACTCCTGTCCGCTGAGTGGAAAAACCACCCATTTCACTCAATAATTCCTGAGCACCAATGTCCTCCTCTACCTCCTCCTCTTCTTCCTGTCCTGCCCCCACAGGGGTCATGTGGCGTTGAGATCTGTGCGCCACGTCTACCGCACCCTGACCAGCCATTGTTAACAGCATTTGTTCCAGGACGTGCAACAGAGGAATGACGTCGTTCATCCCATAGTCCTGCCGACTCACGAATAGCGTGGCCTCCTCAAAGGGCCTGAGCAAGCGCAGGTGTCACGCATGAGCTGCCAATGGCTGATATCTAAGTTACACAGGGAGTACCTTTATCCGCTTTTAACATCAGGAAATCGGTGATGGCCTTTCGCTGTTCGTAAAGGCGGTCTAACATATGTAGGGTTGAATTCCACCTTGTTGCAACGTCACAGCATGAGGAGTCGGTACGGGGGCCCATGGCAGATTACGTGCCTGGCAGCAGCAATGGGAGGCCCGTAATCTGCCAGCACCCTATGTCAAAAAATTCAACACACCAGCAGTGTGAGGAGACCTGAAAGTGGCACATGGCAGAGTGTGGCTATGGAGACAGCAGCAATGGGAGGCCGTACAGGGACCCATGACACACTCTGGACTTGGCAGCAGCATGAGGAGGCGGTATAGGGGCCCATGGCAGATTAGGGGCCTGGCAGCAGCAATGGGAGGCCCGTAATCTGCCAGCACCCTATGTCAAAAAATTCTACACACCAGCAGTGTGAGGAGACCTGAAAGTGGCACATGGCAGAGTGTGGCGATGGAGACAGCAGCAATGGGAGGCCGTACAGGGACCCATGACAGACTCTGGACCTGGCAGCAGCATGAGGAGGCGGTATATAGGGGCCTATGGCAGATTAGGGGCCTGGCAGCAGCTATGGGAGGCCCATAATCTGCCAGCACCCTATGTCAAAAAATTCTACACACCAGCAGTGTGTGAGGAGACCTGAAAGTGGCACATGGCAGAGTGTGGCGATGGAGACAGCAGCAATGGGAGGCCGTACAGGGACCCATGACAGACTCTGGACCTGGCAGCAGCATGAGGAGGCGGTATATAGGGGCCCATGGCAGATTAGGGGCCTGGCAGCAGCAATGGGAGGCCCGTAATCTGCCAACACCCTATGTCAAAAAATTCTACACACCAGCAGTGTGTGAGGAGACCTGAAAGTGGCACATGGCAGAGTGTGGCGATGGAGACAGCAGCAATGGGAGGCCGTACAGGGACCCATGACAGACTCTGGACCTGGCAGCAGCATGAGGAGGCGGTATATAGGGGCCCATGGCAGATTAGGGGCCTGGCAGCAGCAATGGGAGGCCCGTAATCTGCCAACACCCTATGTCAAAAAATTCTACACACCAGCAGTGTGTGAGGAGACCTGAAAGTGGCACATGGCAGAGTGTGGCGATGGAGACAGCAGCAATGGGAGGCCGTACAGGGACCCATGACAGACTCTGGACCTGGCAGCAGCATGAGGAGGCGGTATATAGGGGCCCATGGCAGATTAGGGGCCTGGCAGCAGCAATGGGAGGCCCGTAATCTGCCAACACCCTATGTCAAAAAATTCTACACACCAGCAGTGTGTGAGGAGACCTGAAAGTGGCACATGGCAGAGTGTGGCGATGGAGACAGCAGCAATGGGAGGCCGTACAGGGACCCATGACAGACTCTGGACCTGGCAGCAGCATGAGGAGGCGGTATATAGGGGCCTATGGCAGATTAGGGGCCTGGCAGCAGCTATGGGAGGCCCGTAATCTGCCAGCACCCTATGTCAAAAAATTCTACACACCAGCAGTGTGTGAGACCTGAAAGTGGCACATGGCAGAGTGTGGCGATGGAGACAGCAGCAATGGGAGGCCGTACAGGGACCCATGAGAGACTCTGGAACTGGCAGCAGCATGAGGAAGTGGTATATAGGGGCCTATGGCAGATTAGGGGCCTGGCAGCAGCTATAGGAGGCCCATAATCTGCCAGCACCCTATGTCAAAAAATTCAACACACCAGCACTGTGAGGAGACCTGAAAGTGGCACATGGCATGAGACACTGTGGACCTGGCAGCAGCATGAGGAGGCGGTATATAGGGGCCCATGGCAGATTAGGGGCCTGGCAGCAGCTATGGGAGGCCCATAATCTGCCAGCACCCTATGTCAAAAAATTCTACACACCAGCAGTGTGTGAGGAGACCTGAAAGTGGCACATGGCAGAGTGTGGCGATGGAGACAGCAGCAATGGGAGGCCGTACAGGGACCCATGACAGACTCTGGACCTGGCAGCAGCATGAGGAGGCGGTATATAGGGGCCCATGGCAGATTAGGGGCCTGGCAGCAGCAATGGGAGGCCCGTAATCTGCCAACACCCTATGTCAAAAAATTCTACACACCAGCAGTGTGTGAGGAGACCTGAAAGTGGCACATGGCAGAGTGTGGCGATGGAGACAGCAGCAATGGGAGGCCGTACAGGGACCCATGACAGACTCTGGACCTGGCAGCAGCATGAGGAGGCGGTATATAGGGGCCCATGGCAGATTAGGGGCCTGGCAGCAGCTATGGGAGGCCCATAATCTGCCAGCACCCTATGTCAAAAAATTCTACACACCAGCAGTGTGTGAGGAGACCTGAAAGTGGCACATGGCAGAGTGTGGCGATGGAGACAGCAGCAATGGGAGGCCGTACAGGGACCCATGACAGACTCTGGACCTGGCAGCAGCATGAGGAGGCGGTATATAGGGGCCCATGGCAGATTAGGGGCCTGGCAGCAGCTATAGGAGGCCCATAATCTGCCAGCACCCTATGTCAAAAAATTCAACACACCAGCAGTGTGAGGAGACCTGAAAGTGGCACATGGCATGAGACACTGTGGACCTGGCAGCAGCATGAGGAGGCGGTATATAGGGGCCCATGGCAGATTAGGGGCCTGGCAGCAGCTATGGGAGGCCCATAATCTGCCAGCACCCTATGTCAAAAACTTCTACACACCAGCAGTGTGTGAGGAGACCTGAAAGTGGCACATGGCAGAGTGTGGCGATGGAGACAGCAGCAATGGGAGGCCGTACAGGGACCCATGACAGACTCTGGACCTGGCAGCAGCATGAGGAGGCGGTATATAGGGGCCCATGGCAGATTAGGGGCCTGGCAGCAGCAATGGGAGGCCCGTAATCTGCCAACACCCTATGTCAAAAAATTCTACACACCAGCAGTGTGTGAGGAGACCTGAAAGTGGCACATGGCAGAGTGTGGCGATGGAGACAGCAGCAATGGGAGGCCGTACAGGGACCCATGACAGACTCTGGACCTGGCAGCAGCATGAGGAGGCGGTATATAGGGGCCCATGGCAGATTAGGGGCCTGGCAGCAGCTATGGGAGGCCCATAATCTGCCAGCACCCTATGTCAAAAAATTCTACACACCAGCAGTGTGTGAGGAGACCTGAAAGTGGCACATGGCAGAGTGTGGCGATGGAGACAGCAGCAATGGGAGGCCGTACAGGGACCCATGACAGACTCTGGACCTGGCAGCAGCATGAGGAGGCGGTATATAGGGGCCCATGGCAGATTAGGGGCCTGGCAGCAGCAATGGGAGGCCCGTAATCTGCCAACACCCTATGTCAAAAAATTCTACACACCAGCAGTGTGTGAGGAGACCTGAAAGTGGCACATGGCAGAGTGTGGCGATGGAGACAGCAGCAATGGGAGGCCGTACAGGGACCCATGACAGACTCTGGACCTGGCAGCAGCATGAGGAGGCGGTATATAGGGGCCTATGGCAGATTAGGGGCCTGGCAGCAGCTATGGGAGGCCCATAATCTGCCAGCACCCTATGTCAAAAAATTCTACACACCAGCAGTGTGTGAGGAGACCTGAAAGTGGCACATGGCAGAGTGTGGCGATGGAGACAGCAGCAATGGGAGGCCGTACAGGGACCCATGACAGACTCTGGACCTGGCAGCAGCATGAGGAGGCGGTATATAGGGGCCTATGGCAGATTAGGGGCCTGGCAGCAGCTATGGGAGGCCCGTAATCTGCCAGCACCCTATGTCAAAAAATTCTACACACCAGCAGTGTGTGAGACCTAAAAGTGGCACATGGCAGAGTGTGGCGATGGAGACAGCAGCAATGGGAGGCCGTACAGGGACCCATGAGAGACTCTGGACCTGGCAGCAGCATGAGGAAGCGGTATATAGGGGCCTATGGCAGATTAGGGGCCTGGCAGCAGCTATAGGAGGCCCATAATCTGCCAGCACCCTATGTCAAAAAATTCAACACACCAGCAGTGTGAGGAGACCTGAAAGTGGCACATGGCATGAGACACTGTGGACCTGGCAGCAGCATGAGGAGGCGGTATATAGGGGCCCATGGCAGATTAGGGGCCTGGCAGCAGCTATGGGAGGCCCATAATCTGCCAGCACCCTATGTCAAAAAATTCTACACACCAGCAGTGTGTGAGGAGACCTGAAAGTGGCACATGGCAGAGTGTGGCGATGGAGACAGCAGCAATGGGAGGCCGTACAGGGACCCATGACAGACTCTGGACCTGGCAGCAGCATGAGGAGGCGGTATATAGGGGCCCATGGCAGATTAGGGGCCTGGCAGCAGCTATAGGAGGCCCATAATCTGCCAGCACCCTATGTCAAAAAATTCAACACACCAGCAGTGTGAGGAGACCTGAAAGTGGCACATGGCATGAGACACTGTGGACCTGGCAGCAGCATGAGGAGGCGGTATATAGGGGCCCATGGCAGATTAGGGGCCTGGCAGCAGCTATGGGAGGCCCATAATCTGCCAGCACCCTATGTCAAAAAATTCTACACACCAGCAGTGTGTGAGGAGACCTGAAAGTGGCACATGGCAGAGTGTGGCGATGAAGACAGCAGCAATGGGAGGCCGTACAGGGACCCATGACAGACTCTGGACCTGGCAGCAGCATGAGGAGGCGGTATATAGGGGCCCATGGCAGATTAGGGGCCTGGCAGCAGCTATAGGAGGCCCATAATCTGCCAGCACCCTATGTCAAAAAATTCAACACAGCAGCAGTGTGAGGAGACCTGAAAGTGGCACATGGCATGAGACACTGTGGACCTGGCAGCAGCATGAGGAGGCGGTATATAGGGGCCCATGGCAGATTAGGGGCCTGGCAGCAGCTATGGGAGGCCCATAATCTGCCAGCACCCTATGTCAAAAAATTCTACACACCAGCAGTGTGTGAGGAGACCTGAAAGTGGCACATGGCAGAGTGTGGCGATGGAGACAGCAGCAATGGGAGGCCGTACAGGGACCCATGACAGACTCTGGACCTGGCAGCAGCATGAGGAGGCGGTATATAGGGGCCCATGGCAGATTAGGGGCCTGGCAGCAGCTATAGGAGGCCCATAATCTGCCAGCACCCTATGTCAAAAAATTCAACACAGCAGCAGTGTGAGGAGACCTGAAAGTGGCACATGGCATGAGACACTGTGGACCTGGCAGCAGCATGAGGAGGCGGTATATAGGGGCCCATGGCAGATTAGGGGCCTGGCAGCAGCTATGGGAGGCCCATAATCTGCCAGCACCCTATGTCAAAAAATTCTACACACCAGCAGTGTGTGAGGAGACCTGAAAGTGGCACATGGCAGAGTGTGGCGATGGAGACAGCAGCAATGGGAGGCCGTACAGGGACCCATGACAGACTCTGGACCTGGCAGCAGCATGAGGAGGCGGTATATAGGGGCCCATGGCAGATTAGGGGCCTGGCAGCAGCTATAGGAGGCCCATAATCTGCCAGCACCCTATGTCAAAAAATTCAACACAGCAGCAGTGTGAGGAGACCTGAAAGTGGCACATGGCATGAGACACTGTGGACCTGGCAGCAGCATGAGGAGGCGGTATATAGGGGCCCATGGCAGATTAGGGGCCTGGCAGCAGCTATGGGAGGCCCATAATCTGCCAGCACCCTATGTCAAAAAATTCTACACACCAGCAGTGTGTGAGGAGACCTGAAAGTGGCACATGGCAGAGTGTGGCGATGGAGACAGCAGCAATGGGAGGCCGTACAGGGACCCATGACAGACTCTGGACCTGGCAGCAGCATGAGGAGGCGGTATATAGGGGCCCATGGCAGATTAGGGGCCTGGCAGCAGCAATGGGAGGCCCGTAATCTGCCAACACCCTATGTCAAAAAATTCTACACACCAGCAGTGTGTGAGGAGACCTGAAAGTGGCACATGGCAGAGTGTGGCGATGGAGACAGCAGCAATGGGAGGCCGTACAGGGACCCATGACAGACTCTGGACCTGGCAGCAGCATGAGGAGGCGGTATATAGGGGCCTATGGCAGATTAGGGGCCTGGCAGCAGCTATGGGAGGCCCATAATCTGCCAGCACCCTATGTCAAAAAATTCTACACACCAGCAGTGTGTGAGGAGACCTGAAAGTGGCACATGGCAGAGTGTGGCGATGGAGACAGCAGCAATGGGAGGCCGTACAGGGACCCATGACAGACTCTGGACCTGGCAGCAGCATGAGGAGGCGGTATATAGGGGCCTATGGCAGATTAGGGGCCTGGCAGCAGCTATGGGAGGCCCGTAATCTGCCAGCACCCTATGTCAAAAAATTCTACACACCAGCAGTGTGTGAGACCTGAAAGTGGCACATGGCAGAGTGTGGCGATGGAGACAGCAGCAATGGGAGGCCGTACAGGGACCCATGAGAGACTCTGGACCTGGCAGCAGCATGAGGAAGCGGTATATAGGGGCCTATGGCAGATTAGGGGCCTGGCAGCAGCTATAGGAGGCCCATAATCTGCCAGCACCCTATGTCAAAAAATTCAACACACCAGCAGTGTGAGGAGACCTGAAAGTGGCACATGGCATGAGACACTGTGGACCTGGCAGCAGCATGAGGAGGCGGTATATAGGGGCCCATGGCAGATTAGGGGCCTGGCAGCAGCTATGGGAGGCCCATAATCTGCCAGCACCCTATGTCAAAAAATTCTACACACCAGCAGTGTGTGAGGAGACCTGAAAGTGGCACATGGCAGAGTGTGGCGATGGAGACAGCAGCAATGGGAGGCCGTACAGGGACCCATGACAGACTCTGGACCTGGCAGCAGCATGAGGAGGCGGTATATAGGGGCCTATGGCAGATTAGGGGCCTGGCAGCAGCTATGGGAGGCCCATAATCTGCCAGCACCCTATGTCAAAAAATTCTACACACCAGCAGTGTGTGAGGAGACCTGAAAGTGGCACATGGCAGAGTGTGGCGATGGAGACAGCAGCAATGGGAGGCCGTACAGGGACCCATGACAGACTCTGGACCTGGCAGCAGCATGAGGAGGCGGTATATAGGGGCCTATGGCAGATTAGGGGCCTGGCAGCAGCTATGGGAGGCCCGTAATCTGCCAGCACCCTATGTCAAAAAATTCTACACACCAGCAGTGTGTGAGACCTGAAAGTGGCACATGGCAGAGTGTGGCGATGGAGACAGCAGCAATGGGAGGCCGTACAGGGACCCATGAGAGACTCTGGACCTGGCAGCAGCATGAGGAAGCGGTATATAGGGGCCTATGGCAGATTAGGGGCCTGGCAGCAGCTATAGGAGGCCCATAATCTGCCAGCACCCTATGTCAAAAAATTCAACACACCAGCAGTGTGAGGAGACCTGAAAGTGGCACATGGCATGAGACACTGTGGACCTGGCAGCAGCATGAGGAGGCGGTATATAGGGGCCCATGGCAGATTAGGGGCCTGGCAGCAGCTATGGGAGGCCCATAATCTGCCAGCACCCTATGTCAAAAAATTCTACACACCAGCAGTGTGTGAGGAGACCTGAAAGTGGCACATGGCAGAGTGTGGCGATGGAGACAGCAGCAATGGGAGGCCGTACAGGGACCCATGACAGACTCTGGACCTGGCAGCAGCATGAGGAGGCGGTATATAGGGGCCCATGGCAGATTAGGGGCCTGGCAGCAGCAATGGGAGGCCCGTAATCTGCCAACACCCTATGTCAAAAAATTCTACACACCAGCAGTGTGTGAGGAGACCTGAAAGTGGCACATGGCAGAGTGTGGCGATGGAGACAGCAGCAATGGGAGGCCGTACAGGGACCCATGACAGACTCTGGACCTGGCAGCAGCATGAGGAGGCGGTATATAGGGGCCCATGGCAGATTAGGGGCCTGGCAGCAGCTATAGGAGGCCCATAATCTGCCAGCACCCTATGTCAAAAAATTCAACACACCAGCAGTGTGAGGAGACCTGAAAGTGGCACATGGCATGAGACACTGTGGACCTGGCAGCAGCATGAGGAGGCGGTATATAGGGGCCCATGGCAGATTAGGGGCCTGGCAGCAGCTATGGGAGGCCCATAATCTGCCAGCACCCTATGTCAAAAAATTCTATACACCAGCAGTGTGTGAGGAGACCTGAAAGTGGCACATGGCAGAGTGTGGCGATGGAGACAGCAGCAATGGGAGGCCGTACAGGGACCCATGACAGACTCTGGACCTGGCAGCAGCATGAGGAGGCGGTATATAGGGGCCTATGGCAGATTAGGGGCCTGGCAGCAGCTATGGGAGGCCCGTAATCTGCCAGCACCCTATGTCAAAAAATTCTACACACCAGCAGTGTGTGAGACCTGAAAGTGGCACATGGCAGAGTGTGGCGATGGAGACAGCAGCAATGGGAGGCCGTACAGGGACCCATGACAGACTCTGGACCTGGCAGCAGCATGAGGAGGCGGTATATAGGGGCCTATGGCAGATTAGGGGCCTGGCAGCAGCTATGGGAGGCCCATAATCTGCCAGCACCCTATGTCAAAAAATTCTACACACCAGCAGTGTGTGAGGAGACCTGAAAGTGGCACATGGCAGAGTGTGGCGATGGAGACAGCAGCAATGGGAGGCCGTACAGGGACCCATGACAGACTCTGGACCTGGCAGCAGCATGAGGAGGCGGTATATAGGGGCCTATGGCAGATTAGGGGCCTGGCAGTAGCTATGGGAGGCCCGTAATCTGCCAGCACCCTATGTCAAAAAATTCTACACACCAGCAGTGTGTGAGACCTGAAAGTGGCACATGGCAGAGTGTGGCGATGGAGACAGCAGCAATGGGAGGCCGTACAGGGACCCATGAGAGACTCTGGACCTGGCAGCAGCATGAGGAAGCGGTATATAGGGGCCTATGGCAGATTAGGGGCCTGGCAGCAGCTATAGGAGGCCCATAATCTGCCAGCACCCTATGTCAAAAAATTCAACACACCAGCAGTGTGAGGAGACCTGAAAGTGGCACATGGCATGAGACACTGTGGACCTGGCAGCAGCATGAGGAGGCGGTATATAGGGGCCCATGGCAGATTAGGGGCCTGGCAGCAGCTATGGGAGGCCCATAATCTGCCAGCACCCTATGTCAAAAACTTCTACACACCAGCAGTGTGTGAGGAGACCTGAAAGTGGCACATGGCAGAGTGTGGCGATGGAGACAGCAGCAATGGGAGGCCGTACAGGGACCCATGACAGACTCTGGACCTGGCAGCAGCATGAGGAGGCGGTATATAGGGGCCCATGGCAGATTAGGGGCCTGGCAGCAGCAATGGGAGGCCCGTAATCTGCCAACACCCTATGTCAAAAAATTCTACACACCAGCAGTGTGTGAGGAGACCTGAAAGTGGCACATGGCAGAGTGTGGCGATGGAGACAGCAGCAATGGGAGGCCGTACAGGGACCCATGACAGACTCTGGACCTGGCAGCAGCATGAGGAGGCGGTATATAGGGGCCCATGGCAGATTAGGGGCCTGGCAGCAGCTATAGGAGGCCCATAATCTGCCAGCACCCTATGTCAAAAAATTCAACACACCAGCAGTGTGAGGAGACCTGAAAGTGGCACATGGCATGAGACACTGTGGACCTGGCAGCAGCATGAGGAGGCGGTATATAGGGGCCCATGGCAGATTAGGGGCCTGGCAGCAGCTATGGGAGGCCCATAATCTGCCAGCACCCTATGTCAAAAAATTCTACACACCAGCAGTGTGTGAGGAGACCTGAAAGTGGCACATGGCAGAGTGTGGCGATGGAGACAGCAGCAATGGGAGGCCGTACAGGGACCCATGACAGACTCTGGACCTGGCAGCAGCATGAGGAGGCGGTATATAGGGGCCCATGGCAGATTAGGGGCCTGGCAGCAGCTATAGGAGGCCCATAATCTGCCAGCACCCTATGTCAAAAAATTCAACACACCAGCAGTGTGAGGAGACCTGAAAGTGGCACATGGCATGAGACACTGTGGACCTGGCAGCAGCATGAGGAGGCGGTATATAGGGGCCCATGGCAGATTAGGGGCCTGGCAGCAGCTATGGGAGGCCCATAATCTGCCAGCACCCTATGTCAAAAAATTCTACACACCAGCAGTGTGTGAGGAGACCTGAAAGTGGCACATGGCAGAGTGTGGCGATGGAGACAGCAGCAATGGGAGGCCGTACAGGGACCCATGACAGACTCTGGACCTGGCAGCAGCATGAGGAGGCGGTATATAGGGGCCTATGGCAGATTAGGGGCCTGGCAGCAGCTATGGGAGGCCCGTAATCTGCCAGCACCCTATGTCAAAAAATTCTACACACCAGCAGTGTGTGAGACCTGAAAGTGGCACATGGCAGAGTGTGGCGATGGAGACAGCAGCAATGGGAGGCCGTACAGGGACCCACGAGAGACTCTGGACCTGGCAGCAGCATGAGGAAGCGGTATATAGGGGCCTATGGCAGATTAGGGCCTGGCAGCAGCTATAGGAGGCCCATAATCTGCCAGCACCCTATGTCAAAAAATTCAACACACCAGCAGTGTGAGGAGACCTGAAAGTGGCACATGGCATGAGACACTGTGGACCTGGCAGCAGCATGAGGAGGCGGTATATAGGGGCCCATGGCAGATTAGGGGCCTGGCAGCAGCTATGGGAGGCCCATAATCTGCCAGCACCCTATGTCAAAAAATTCTACACACCAGCAGTGTGTGAGGAGACCTGAAAGTGGCACATGGCAGAGTGTGGCGATGGAGACAGCAGCAATGGGAGGCCGTACAGGGACCCATGACAGACTCTGGACCTGGCAGCAGCATGAGGAGGCGGTATATAGGGGCCCATGGCAGATTAGGGGCCTGGCAGCAGCAATGGGAGGCCCGTAATCTGCCAACACCCTATGTCAAAAAATTCTACACACCAGCAGTGTGTGAGGAGACCTGAAAGTGGCACATGGCAGAGTGTGGCGATGGAGACAGCAGCAATGGGAGGCCGTACAGGGACCCATGACAGACTCTGGACCTGGCAGCAGCATGAGGAGGCGGTATATAGGGGCCCATGGCAGATTAGGGGCCTGGCAGCAGTTATAGGAGGCCCATAATCTGCCAGCGCCCTATGTCAAAAAATTCAACACACCAGCAGTGTGAGGAGACCTGAAAGTGGCACATGGCATGAGACACTGTGGACCTGGCAGCAGCATGAGGAGGCGGTATATAGGGGCCCATGGCAGATTAGGGGCCTGGCAGCAGCTATGGGAGGCCCATAATCTGCCAGCACCCTATGTCAAAAAATTCTACACACCAGCAGTGTGTGAGGAGACCTGAAAGTGGCACATGGCAGAGTGTGGCGATGGAGACAGCAGCAATGGGAGGCCGTACAGGGACCCATGACAGACTCTGGACCTGGCAGCAGCATGAGGAGGCGGTATATAGGGGCCTATGGCAGATTAGGGGCCTGGCAGCAGCTATGGGAGGCCCATAATCTGCCAGCACCCTATGTCAAAAAATTCTACACACCAGCAGTGTGTGAGGAGACCTGAAAGTGGCACATGGCAGAGTGTGGCGATGGAGACAGCAGCAATGGGAGGCCGTACAGGGACCCATGACAGACTCTGGACCTGGCAGCAGCATGAGGAGGCGGTATATAGGGGCCTATGGCAGATTAGGGGCCTGGCAGCAGCTATGGGAGGCCCGTAATCTGCCAGCACCCTATGTCAAAAAATTCTACACACCAGCAGTGTGTGAGACCTGAAAGTGGCACATGGCAGAGTGTGGCGATGGAGACAGCAGCAATGGGAGGCCGTACAGGGACCCATGAGAGACTCTGGACCTGGCAGCAGCATGAGGAAGCGGTATATAGGGGCCTATGGCAGAGTAGGGGCCTGGCAGCAGCTATAGGAGGCCCATAATCTGCCAGCACCCTATGTCAAAAAATTCAACACACCAGCAGTGTGTGAGGAGACCTGAAAGTGGCACATGGCAGAGTGTGGCGATGGAGACAGCAGCAATGGGAGGCCGTACAGGGACCCATGACAGACTCTGGACCTGGCAGCAGCATGAGGAGGCGGTATATAGGGGCCCATGGCAGATTAGGGGCCTGGCAGCAGCTATAGGAGGCCCATAATCTGCCAGCACCCTATGTCAAAAAATTCAACACACCAGCAGTGTGAGGAGACCTGAAAGTGGCACATGGCATGAGACACTGTGGACCTGGCAGCAGCATGAGGAGGCGGTATATAGGGGCCTATGGCAGATTAGGGGCCTGGCAGCAGCTATGGGAGGCCCATAATCTGCCAGCACCCTATGTCAAAAAATTCTACACACCAGCAGTGTGTGAGGAGACCTGAAAGTGGCACATGGCAGAGTGTGGCGATGGAGACAGCAGCAATGGGAGGCCGTACAGGGACCCATGACAGACTCTGGACCTGGCAGCAGCATGAGGAGGCGGTATATAGGGGCCCATGGCAGATTAGGGGCCTGGCAGCAGCAATGGGAGGCCCGTAATCTGCCAACACCCTATGTCAAAAAATTCTACACACCAGCAGTGTGTGAGGAGACCTGAAAGTGGCACATGGCAGAGTGTGGCGATGGAGACAGCAGCAATGGGAGGCCGTACAGGGACCCATGACAGACTCTGGACCTGGCAGCAGCATGAGGAGGCGGTATATAGGGGCCCATGGCAGATTAGGGGCCTGGCAGCAGCTATAGGAGGCCCATAATCTGCCAGCACCCTATGTCAAAAAATTCAACACACCAGCAGTGTGAGGAGACCTGAAAGTGGCACATGGCATGAGACACTGTGGACCTGGCAGCAGCATGAGGAGGCGGTATATAGGGGCCCATGGCAGATTAGGGGCCTGGCAGCAGCTATGGGAGGCCCATAATCTGCCAGCACCCTATGTCAAAAAATTCTACACACCAGCAGTGTGTGAGGAGACCTGAAAGTGGCACATGGCAGAGTGTGGCGATGGAGACAGCAGCAATGGGAGGCCGTACAGGGACCCATGACAGACTCTGGACCTGGCAGCAGCATGAGGAGGCGGTATATAGGGGCCTATGGCAGATTAGGGGCCTGGCAGCAGCTATGGGAGGCCCGTAATCTGCCAGCACCCTATGTCAAAAAATTCTACACACCAGCAGTGTGTGAGACCTGAAAGTGGCACATGGCAGAGTGTGGCGATGGAGACAGCAGCAATGGGAGGTCTCCCATTGTCCCAACATGGCCCAAATAGTCCCAACATGGGCCCCCTGGCCACGCTTGACTTTCTGGCCACATAGTCGACATACGGCTACGTTTACTTCCTCGGGCGGCTTGACGAAAAATTGCCACACCGCCGAGTAGGAAACTTTGCCCCCGATACTCCTCACTGGCTGACTGCTGCTTCCTCCGTGCACACCGGCACCACTACTGGCCGTGGTGGTAGGCTGCAGTGGAGCTGGTGCTCTACTCCGTGGCCGTTTGGCTCCACTGACACTGCTTCCACTGACACTGCTGCGACCCTGCTGCTGTCTCCTGGGCAACCCACCGACTGTTTCGCTCACTGCCAAGCTGCCACCCTCTTCTCCTGATGATGCGGAAGAAATTGCCTGATGACGACGAGGCTGCCAAGTGCGATCAACCTCCTCATCATCAAGTAGGGTCTCCGCCTCACTACTAGCCCCCTCGGCTGCGTCTGGGTCAGGAGACAGACCTGTCTCTAGACCGGCTACCGGGCCACTCTCCTCGCCACTACTTCTTCGCCTAGCTGCTGAAAAGGCGGATGTCTCCCCCCGTTCCTGACCGCCCTCTGTTAGCTCTTCCTCACTGTACAGTGGGGCTGAGCCCACAGCATGCGATACTTCGCTTGGTGAGGGAACACCAAAGGACAGGGGCAGGTAGAGGACACGTGATTTCAGTGGGCTTGGTCCCGGGCCATGCCAACTAACGGTTGTGTCTGACGTACCCACCGACCGTTGGCTGTAGGTGTCAGAGGTGACCTGGGAAGAGGAAGACGACCGAGCCAACCAATCGATGACGGCAGGGTTGTCGGTGGAGACACGACCGCTGGATGACACCGGGAGCACTGGCCTCTGGCTGCGAATAGTGCTGCCTCGACCCCTTCCTCTGCTGCCACGTCTGCTCGCTCCTAAAACATTGCCTCCTCTGCCACTCCTCTGCATGTTGTCTGACATACTCTTTAATTAAACGATTATGTGTCCCTGAGTAACAATTCTGTGTCCCTGAGTAACAATTCTGTGTCTGTGCGAGTAACAATTCTGTGGCCCTAAGTAACAGTTCTGTGGCCCTCAGTAACAATTCTGTGTCCCTGATTAACGTTTCTGTGGCCCCAAGTAACAGTTCTGTGGCCCTCAGTAACAATTCTGTGTCTGTGCGAGTAACAATTCTGTGTCTGTGCGAGTAACAATTCTGTGGCCCTAAGTAAAGTTTCTGTGGCCCTAAGTAACAATTCTCTGGCACTCAGTAACAATTCTGTCTGTCCCTGAGTAACAATTCTCTGGCACTCAGTAACAATTCTGTCTGTCCCTGAGTAAAAATTCTGTGGCCCTAAGTAAAGTTTCTGGGGCCCTGAGTAACAATTATCTGGCACTCAGTAACAATTCTGTCTGTCCCTGAGTAACAATTCTCTGGCACTCAGTAACAATTCTGTCTGTCCCTGAGTAAAAATTCTCTGGCCCTAATTAAAGTTTCTGTGGCCCTGAGTAACAATTCTCTGGCACTCCGTAACAATTCTGTCTGTCCCTGAGTAACAATTCTCTGGCACTCAGTAACAATTCTGTCTGTCCCTGAGTAAAAATTCTGTGGCCCTAATTAAAGTTTCTGTGGCCCTAAGTAACAATTCTCTGGCACTCAGTAACAATTCTGTCTGTCCCTGAGTAACAATTCTCTGGCACTCCGTAACAATTCTGTCTGTCCCTGAGTAACAATTCTCTGGCACTCAGTAACAATTCTGTCTGTCCCTGAGTAAAAATTCTGTGGCCCTAAGTAAAGTTTCTGTGGCCCTGAGTAACAATTCTCTGGCACTCCGTAACAATTCTGTCTGTCCCTGAGTATGAATTCCGTGGCCCTAACTAGCGTTTCTTTGTCCCTAAGTAAAGTTTCTGTGGCCCTCAGTAACAGTTCTGTGTCTGTGCGAGTAACAATTCTGTGTCTGTGCGAGTAACAATTCTGTGGCCCTAAGTAAAGTTTCTGTGGCCCTAAGTAACAATTCTCTGGCACTCCGTAACAATTCTGTCTGTCCCTGAGTAACAATTCTCTGGCACTCAGTAACAATTCTGTCTGTCCCTGAGTAAAAATTCTGTGGCCCTAAGTAAAGTTTCTGTGGCCCTAAGTAACAATTCTCTGGCACTCAGTAACAATTCTGTCTGTCCCTGAGTAACAATTCTCTGGCACTCCGTAACAATTCTGTCTGTCCCTGAGTAACAATTCTCTGGCACTCAGTAACAATTCTGTCTGTCCCTGAGTAAAAATTCTGTGGCCCTAAGTAAAGTTTCTGTGGCCCTGAGTAACAATTCTCTGGCACTCCGTAACAATTCTGTCTGTCCCTGAGTATGAATTCCGTGGCCCTAACTAGCGTTTCTTTGTCCCTAAGTAAAGTTTCTGTGGCCCTCAGTAACAGTTCTGTGTCTGTGCGAGTAACAATTCTGTGTCTGTGCGAGTAACAATTCTGTGGCCCTAAGTAAAGTTTCTGTGGCCCTAAGTAACAATTCTCTGGCACTCCGTAACAATTCTGTCTGTCCCTGAGTAACAATTCTCTGGCACTCAGTAACAATTCTGTCTGTCCCTGAGTAAAAATTCTGTGGCCCTAAGTAAAGTTTCTGTGGCCCTGAGTAACAATTCTCTGGCACTCCGTAACAATTCTGTCTGTCCCTGAGTAACAATTCTCTGGCACTCAGTAACAATTCTGTCTGTCCCTGAGTAAAAATTCTGTGGCCCTAAGTAAAGTTTCTGTGGCCCAGAGTAACAATTCTCTGGCACTCCGTAACAATTCTGTCTGTCCCTGAGTATGAATTCTGTGGCCCTAACTAGCGTTTCTTTGTCCCTAAGTAACAGTTCTGTGGCCCTGAGTAACAATTCTGTGTCTGTGCGAGTAACAATTCTGTGGCCCTAAGTAACAGTTCTGTGGCCCTCAGTAACAGTTCTGTGTCTGTGCGAGTAACAATTCTGTGTCTGTGCGAGTAACAATTCTGTGGCCCTAAGTAACAGTTCTGTGGCCTTCAGTAACAATTCTGTGTCTGTGCGAGTAACAATTCTGTGTCTGTGCGAGTAACAATTCTGTGGCCCTAAGTAAAGTTTCTGTGGCCCTAAGTAACAATTCTCTGGCACTCAGTAACAATTCTGTCTGTCCCTGAGTAACAATTCTCTGGCACTCAGTAACAATTCTGTCTGTCCCTGAGTAACAATTCTCTGGCACTCAGTAACAATTCTGTCTGTCCCTGAGTAAAAATTCTGTGGCCCTAAGTAAAGTTTCTGTGGCCCTGAGTAACAATTCTCTGGCACTCAGTAACAATTCTGTCTGTCCCTGAGTAACAATTCTCTGGCACTCAGTAACAATTCTGTCTGTCCCTGAGTAAAAATTCTGTGGCCCTAAGTAAAGTTTCTGTGGCCCTAAGTAACAATTCTCTGGCACTCCGTAACAATTCTGTCTGTCCCTGAGTAACAATTCTCTGGCACTCAGTAACAATTCTGTCTGTCCCTGAGTAAAAATTCTGTGTCCCTAATTAAAGTTTCTGTGGCCCTAAGTAACAATTCTCTGGCACTCAGTAACAATTCTGTCTGTCCCTGAGTAACAATTCTCTGACACTCCGTAACAATTCTGTCTGTCCCTGAGTAACAATTCTCTGGCACTCAGTAACAATTCTGTCTGTCCCTGAGTAAAAATTCTGTGGCCCTAAGTAAAGTTTCTGTGGCCCTGAGTAACAATTCTCTGGCACTCCGTAACAATTCTGTCTGTCCCTGAGTATGAATTCCGTGGCCCTAACTAGCGTTTCTTTGTCCCTAAGTAAAGTTTCTGTGGCCCTCAGTAACAGTTCTGTGTCTGTGCGAGTAACAATTCTGTGTCTGTGCGAGTAACAATTCTGTGGCCCTAAGTAAAGTTTCTGTGGCCCTAAGTAACAATTCTCTGGCACTCCGTAACAATTCTGTCTGTCCCTGAGTAACAATTCTCTGGCACTCAGTAACAATTCTGTCTGTCCCTGAGTAAAAATTCTGTGGCCCTAAGTAAAGTTTCTGT
The DNA here is from genome assembly GCF_062004578.1 of Staurois parvus. NCBI lineage: Eukaryota > Metazoa > Chordata > Amphibia > Anura > Ranidae > Staurois > Staurois parvus. The sequence continues at coordinate 52,160 of NW_028318569.1, read as the reverse complement.
GGCCCTGAGTAACAATTCTCTGGCACTCCGTAACAATTCTGTCTGTCCCTGAGTAACAATTCTCTGGCACTCAGTAACAATTCTGTCTGTCCCTGAGTAAAAATTCTGTGGCCCTAAGTAAAGTTTCTGTGGCCCAGAGTAACAATTCTCTGGCACTCCGTAACAATTCTGTCTGTCCCTGAGTATGAATTCTGTGGCCCTAACTAGCGTTTCTTTGTCCCTAAGTAACAGTTCTGTGGCCCTGAGTAACAATTCTGTGTCTGTGCGAGTAACAATTCTGTGGCCCTAAGTAACAGTTCTGTGGCCCTCAGTAACAGTTCTGTGTCTGTGCGAGTAACAATTCTGTGTCTGTGCGAGTAACAATTCTGTGGCCCTAAGTAACAGTTCTGTGGCCTTCAGTAACAATTCTGTGTCTGTGCGAGTAACAATTCTGTGTCTGTGCGAGTAACAATTCTGTGGCCCTAAGTAAAGTTTCTGTGGCCCTAAGTAACAATTCTCTGGCACTCAGTAACAATTCTGTCTGTCCCTGAGTAACAATTCTCTGGCACTCAGTAACAATTCTGTCTGTCCCTGATTAAAAATTCTGTGGCCCTAAGTAAAGTTTCTGTGGCCCTAAGTAACAATTCTCTGGCACTCAGTAACAATTCTGTCTGTCCCTGAGTAACAATTCTCTGGCACTGAGTAACAATTCTGTCTGTCCCTGAGTAAAAATTCTGTGGCCCTAATTAAAGTTTCTGTGGCCCTAAGTAACAATTCTCTGGCACTCAGTAACAATTCTGTCTGTCCCTGAGTAACAATTCTCTGGCACTCAGTAACAATTCTGTCTGTCCCTGAGTAACAATTCTGTGGCCCTAATAACGTTTCTGTGGCCCTAAGTAACAATTCTCTGGCACTGAGTAACAATTCTGTCTGTCCCTGATTATGAATTCTGTGGCCCTAACTAGCGTTTCTTTGTCCCTAAATAACGATTCTGTGGCCCTCATTAACAAGTCTGTGTCCCTGAGTAATGGTTCTCTGTCCCTAAGTAACTTTTCTCTGTCCCCAATTATCGTTTCTGTGGCCCTAACTCTGTCCCTGTCCCTAGTACAGAGCGGTCTGCCTCTGTTCAATAACTGCAGGCAAATGAAGAATTCCAAAATGGCCGCTATTTATAGCTCGACCATTACACAGTGCTGGCTGGCTGGCTGCTGATAGGCTGATGCGATCACATGTAGTTGAGGAATGCATTATGGGTCAGCGCGCCTTGTCTGCGCGCCTTCCCAGACATCCCCGCTCCGTCGCCGCACATGTCAGCCGCCATTTTCTGAAAAATTTCGATTCGCGCGTCCGAATTAGGCTATTTTTCGGATTCGGCACGAATCGAAATTTTTCCGATATTCGACTCGAATTCCACTTCGGATACTTCGATTCGCTCATCTCTACTTGTGATCTACCAGAACTCTCAGATCCTTCTCCACCATTGATTCCCCCAGTTGTTTTTTTTATTTTTATAAATATTTATAAATTTTCCAAACAGGTACAAATCACAATCATTTTCTCCTTTATCAAAAGGAAGAAAAAAAAAAAAGACATAAAATCAATATCTTCCTATTAACATAATTTATCTATTTCCCACATCCCCAGTCACCCCTATCCCTTCCCCTCCCAACCCCCACCCACACAACTACCCTCCCCCCCATCCCACTCTGCATTTCTCTTCAAACCAAAAAAACTCTTTCTACAATCCATATTTGTTTCAAGGGGTATAAATCATCATCATATATTTCACTTTTTCTCTATACTCTTCCCATTTTTTCCACTTTATATAATACTTCTCCATCTTATCTATATGCATATAATACAATCTTTCCATCTCACAAATCTGATTAATTCTGACCATCCAATCCTCCTCTGTCGGCACCTCCCTTTGTTTCCAGAACCTAGGTATCAGACTCTTCGCTGCTCTCAGGAAATACCAAATCCCTGAATCCTTGTATGATCTCACTGAGAGCTCGGTGATATGGAGAAGACATAACTCTGGATCCGATCTAATATCTATCTCAGTAATTTCTCTTATTAAATAAATCATTTTATTCCAAAACACCTGTATCTTTGAGCACTCCCACCATATGTGATATATCGTACCCACTTCTCCACACCCTCTCCAACACAGTGGTGAAGTTTCCCATTCAATTTGTGTTCCACATTCGGTGTAATGTGCCATCTAACCAAACAATTATAATTCAACTCAACTTCCCGCATGCTAAAATTTTCATGTATTAATCTAAACATTTTCCTCTGCTGCTCTTCATCTATTTCCCTTCCCATATCTTTTTCCCATTTCTCTACATAAATTAATTTTGTGCCCGTGTCTAATTCAGTTAATATTCTGTATATTTTTGCAACACCGTGTCTCCCATCTCCCCGTGTTTCTAGTAATCTTTCAAATAAATTCCACTCCTTTCTAGTTCTCACAGGTTTTGGGAGGCTCCCAAAGAAATGTTTCAATTGATAATATCGTATCTCATCCATTTTACTGAAAACCTCCCCCTTTTTTTTCTCCAGCTCTCTATATGTTCCTATTTCCTCGCCCACCATTATGTCTCTTAATTGCCCATCCTGTTTTATAATCCATTTCCCTGTGATATCTTCCTTCCCAGGAGCAAAGTAATCTGTATTTCTTAGTGGCATTAACTGTGAATTGAAAACCCATCCCTTTTGTCTGTGTAACATTTCCCAAGCATTCAAAACAATAAAAGTGTACACACTTGTATTAACATCTAATCCTCTATATTGTGCAGGTACCCATATAATCCTACTTAAATTTGTCCTACTCAGTGTGTTTTCAATTTTGACCTAGCTTTTCTCTGAGTTATGAGTCCAGTCATAAATTCTCGCAATTATCACCGCTCTATAATATCTCTTAAAATCTGGGTCCTAGACCGCCTCTCTCTTTAGTTCTAATCAACATTTCATATCATATTCTAGGTTTTTTATTCCTCCATATATATCTCAACATCATTTTTCTAAGTGTTTTAAAAAAAACCTCTGGAAGTTTTATTGGGATCATTTGAAATTTATATAAAACTTTGGGCAAAATTATTATTTTTATTAAATTTATACGACCCATCCAAGACAGATTTCCACTCCCCATCCTCTTCAACTGCTCCTTAATCTCATTTAAAAGTGAAATATAGTTAATTTTATACATATTTTTAATTGAAGCAGACAATTTTATCCCGAGGTACTTTAATTCTTTCTCTCTCCAAACAAAAGGGAATTCTTCTTGTATTTTTTCTTTTTCACTATTTTTAAGATTTATATTTAAAATTTCAGTTTTTGTTGGATTAATTTTTAAATTTGATAATTCCCCATACTCCTTCAGTATTTTTATTAAATTTGGGAGTGATATCCGAGGGTTTCCAGCATAGAACATCAGATCATCCGCATAGGCCGCTACCTTATGTTCTCTGTCTCCTATCTTTATTCCTTTTATATTTATGTTCTTTCTTATCATAGACAGCAGTGGCTCCAACATTAAGACATACAGAAGTGGAGACAGAGGGCATCCCTGTCTTGTTCTGTTTGACATCCTGAAGGTCTCTGATCTTCCTCCATTAAGCATAACAGTGGCAGTAGGCCCTCTATATAAGTTACCAATCCACTTCCTCATTCTATCTCTCAACCCTATCTCCTCCAGGGTGTCCATCATAAATCTCCAACTCACTCTATCAAATGCTTTCTCAGAGTCTATTGACAATAATATTACTGGGGTTTTCCCTTTCTTCCCTTGCTGTATGAGCAACAATTATCTCAATCCATTGTCTCTACCCTCTCTTCCCGGGACAAAACCCACCTGATCTCCATGGCATCAAGATCTCTTTGGCATCAAGACCTTAAGTCTATTTGCCAGGACCTTTGCATATAATTTGGTGTCTACATTCAACAGCGCGATTGGTCTATAACTTGCACATTGAGAGGGATCTTTATCTTCCTTGTGAATTAAAACTATATTAGCCTGTGAGGACTCTCCCCTTATTTCAGTCTCTCCTCCCAAAGCATTCATATATATCTTCAGTTTGGGTATTAGTAACTCTTTATATTTTTTATAGTATTTTACGGTATACCCGTCTGGGCCCGGGCTTTTCCCCACCGCTGTGTTTTTTAATGCTATTTCGATTTCTTCTAACGTAATTTCTGTCTCTAGGGAGTTCAATTGGGTTTCACTTAATTTTGCTAAACCTGCATTTTTTAAAAAAGTTCTTCTTTTTTCTTTATTTACTATGTCAGCACTATTGAGAGTATCCTGGGGTATGATGTTATATAGTTCACTATAATAATCCTTAAATACTCTAGAGATATCTTTAGTTGAATGCACCATTTCACCCTTAGAGTTTCTTATTTTTTCTATATAATTCCTATTTTTCTTTTTCCTCAAGGCCCTCATTAAATATTTTCCCGGCCTATCCCCCCATCTATACCTTTCACTTGTTACTTTATTAAAAATTCTTCTTTTTTCCTCCTCTATTACCTTCTCTAATTCTTCTTTCTTCTTTGTTATTCTCTGCATTATCTCTTTAGATGTATTCCTGTTCCAGATCGAATATATCATTTAAGAGTCTATTAATCTTTTCCCTCCTTTCTCTTTTCTTTTTAGCCCCTATTGCAATGAATAATCCTCTAATGTAAGCCTTATGGGCCTCCCACCCTGTTGCGACCGACATTTCCTCTGTCTCATTCTCTTCAAAAAATCTTTTAATTTCTATCTCAATTTTTCGATCGATCTCCTCATCCAAACAAATCCTCCTCTCTCCTGTCTACCCCATCTTAACTTCATTGCAACAGGGGCATGATCTGAAATGGAGCTTCCTCCAATTTTTACTTCTACCACCAATTCTATAAATTGATGATCTACCAATATATAGTCCAATTTAGTCTCATGAATTTGTGAGAAAAAAGTATAATCTCTATCTTTCATATGCCTAATTCTCCATATATCCACCAGTTGATATTCATTCAATGATTTCTTTAATAATCTCAAGGACTTACTTTCCTCCCTCCTCACACAAGTAGTATCCATCCGTAAGTCCATACAGATATTAAAATCCCCAGCTACTATCAAGCGACCCCTTTTGAAGTCCATCAGCCTCCTCAATACTCCCCTCAGGAATATATCCGGTTTCTTATTTGGGCAATATATACTAGCCAATGTACACTCAATTTCCTGCAATTTACCCCTCAGAAACAAAAACCTTCCTTCTGGGTCTGTTATTCTGTTCTCCACCTCAAACCTTATATTTTTTGCAAAACGTATAGCCACCCCTTTTGCTCTTTTTATTGGTGAGTCCGCATAATACCATGTCGGAAAGTATCTAGACCTCAGCCTGACCTTCGATTCAATCTCTAAATGTGTCTCCTGCAAAAAAATTACTGAGGATGTTCTGTGTTGAAGCTCCTTAAATAATCTAAATCTCTTCCCAGGACAACTTAGCCCCTTTACATTATAGGTTACATACTGAACTTCTTCCATGTTACCCCAGACCTTTTAACTCTCTCTATCCTCCACCCTTCCTCTCTCTCTCCTCCTCTCTGCAGAGTATTACCCTCCCTACCTCCTCCCTCCCGTAGCTCCCCCCCCCCTCCCCCCCCAAGGCCTCCTTTGCCTTTGGATCATAATCCACATCTGATCCCCTTTCTAATCCTTTTTCTTGTTGGTACTTCCCTATCCTATACACTCCATCCAATTTAAACATCACCACCTCCGCTTTATCCACTATGGAGTTCAGGATTTTGCTGATTAACTCTTTTAAGTCTTCCCCCTGGGTCAACTATGGGACTCCTCTTACTCTTAGATTATTTCTCCTTTCTCTGTTTTCTTGTTCTTCCATCATAAAAAACAGTCTTTTTTGTTCTTTTCTATTATCTATTATCCATCTCTCTAATTTTGGGATAATTTGGGCATGATCCTGAACTTTTTCCTCCGTTTCCTCCATCCTGGTTAGCAGTTGTTCCAATTCTTCCCGAATTGTCCCCATCGCTTGCTTTATTGATAATTCCAAATTTTTAAACATCTCCGCCATTTCCTTTTTATTTGGTATTTGCAAATCTCTTTCAATTTCTCTCAACTCTATACCTTCCGGTAGTTGTTGACTATTATATACCGGTCCCAGGGAAAGTCTCGGACTATTATCCAAACTTATTTCCAATTCACTTTTTTCGCTCACTCCCTGACATCTTTCTGGAGTCAGATTTCCTTGTGGTATATATTTCTTAATCGTACCAGTTTGGGGGTTCTTAGACCCACTCCCTTTAGTATTTTTACCTTTCATGTTATTTTTAAAATTTTATTCTTATTCCAAAAACTTCTCTTCTTCAACTCCTCCAAACCTTCAGACCCTCCCGGGGAATCCCCAATTTCCTTCTTTCAAATTAGATAATACAATGTCCTAATGCGAGCACAATGAAACCATTGCATAAATCTGATATACAGAAAAGGAAAATCCAGTACATACGTCCAGAATATAGAGAGTATATAGGGAGTATATAACGACCCCTGCAGTACACACGTAGTTATCACTCACCCTCGACGCTGGAATACCTCTCAATATGCAGTCCTCTCCTATAATTATCTCTCTTTGGGGGATTCCTTTAGGTCTCTTTAAGCCTTTATGCTTTATCTTTCTTTCCGTGTTCTCTTGGGTTGGAGGAGGTATGGAAGTTGTAGATGGTATGGTATAGTTGGTAATGATAGTAATTTAATGGTGGAAATTGTGTGGAGGAGATGGTATACCGCTGACATAGAGGTGCAGCAGCGTTCCACCTTACACCTCTTTACATCGCTCACTCGTCTCCCTTGGACGGCTGGATGCCGGGAAGCCGGCTGTTTCTCCTGCTCCCAGAGCTCCTCCGCGGCTGCCCACGTGTCAGAGCCGCTACGCTCGTCTCCCGGGCAACCCCACTCCTGCTCCGGAGCTATCACGAGAGACACCAGGGGAGAAAGGAACTCAGCCGTCTCTCTCCTGGACTTGCCGCCACGCCGTCTCCAAGACCACTCTCTAGCCGGGTAAGACTCCAGTCACCCTCCAATGCTGCTCCAGTGGGACCGGGACCTCATAGGGAGGATGATCGGGGAAGGGAGCAAGGAGTACTTACTCCACGCTCTCCCGTGCCGCCATGTTCAGGCTCCACCCCCCTGATGACCGATTCCCCCAGTTGTATTCCCCCTAGTATGTATGATGCATGCATATTCTTAGCCCCCAAGTGCATAACCTTACATTTATCAACATTAAACCTCATTTGCCACATAGTTGCCCAATTAAATAGTGCATTGAGGTCGGCTTGTAAGTTGGAGACATCCTGTAAGGAGGTTATTCCACTGCACAGCTTGGTGTCATCTGCAAAGACTGAAATGGGATTTTAAATCCCAAACCCTATATCATTTATAAATATATTAAAAAGTAAGCGTCCCAACACTGAACCTTGGGGTACACCACTGACAGCCCTAGACCATTCAGAGTATGAATCATTAACCACTACTTTTTTAGACAGTTTTCTATCCATTTACATACAGATTTTTCCAAGCCCGTAGACTTTACCTTACACATTAGCAGTGTGTGGGGAACTGTGTCAAACGCTTTTGCAAAATCCAAGTATACCACGTCCACCGCCACCCATCTGTCCAAGGTTTTGCTCACCCCCTCATAAAAAGAAATCAGATTTGTTTGACAACTTCTGTCTTTCATGAATCCATGCTGTCTGTTGCTTAAAAATATTTTTTTTCCAGCAAGAACTCATCTATGTGGTCTTTTATTAAACTCTCCAATATCTTCCCAACTATAGAAGTTAAGCTAAAAGGTCTATAATTACTTGGTAAAGATTTTGAACCTTTTTTAAATATTGGCAGAGCTCAATTCTTTAAGGCCCTTTGAGTGTAAGCCATCTGGTCCAGGTGCTTTGTTCACCTTTATTCTGTCTAAATATTTTTGGATCATATCAATTGTAAGCCAATGTGGATCATCTGGAGCTCTGTCAATACCATGCCCATTATGGACAAAAGCTCCCCCATGCTCCTTTGTATACACAGAGTTGAAGAAGGTATTTAATTAATTTGCCTTCTCTTTGTCCCCAGTCACTTTGTCGTATTTACGTTCTTGAATTCTGTGACATGTATTCACTATGCACTGTGCGTAGACACTAGTTTGTCACACATTTCACAGAGCGTGTGTCAGTAATCTTGTGCAGCAAGTGCTAAATCCTGTGCAGCAAGTGTTCATTTTGTACACATTTGCAGGGTCATGAGCACAGAAGCTTAAAAAGACGTGCAAGAACAAGAATAGAAACGCATAAGCAGAACTCACAACATGAAATGAGATTCTTCATGAAGCTTATATTGTGCCCGCACTGCATGGGTTAAGTGCTCGTGTAGTTCAGGGGTTTAGGGAAAAGCTATACTTACCCTGTCCTCCAATCCTCCAAAAAACCATGCTCCCCCACATCCATGGAGCTGGTCTTTTGGCGTGATGACGTCAGGAATAGCCCATTCACAAGACCGCTAGCATTTGGGGACCAGTCTTGTCCTTGGAGGATCAGCGGGTTAGGTAAGTATATCTTTGCTTTCTGGGCCTCTAGACAGAAATGAGCATTTAACCCATGCAGTGCAGACACAGCCCCACTGCATGGGAAAATAAACATTTTGCCTAGGTTTCTTCTTTAACTAGTAATATAATTTTTTTTTGTTTTTGTTTGCTTTGTTTGTTAATATTTTTGCACATTTAACATATGTTTTACATTGAAAAAAAAGTGCAAAATTGAAAAAAAAAAGCCCACTTTACTCAATTTATAAATAACTTTGCAATGCTTTGTACCAGAATCATATCTTTAGTGTCATTTTAACCACTTGCCCTCCAGAGGATTTACCCCCTCTTCCTGACCAGGCCATTTTTTGTGTTACGGCGCTGCGTTACTTTAACTGACAATTGCAGCACTGCACCCAAATGAAATTTATGTCCTTTTTTTCCCACAAATAGACATTTCTTTGGTGATATTTGATCACCTGTGCATTTTTAATTTTTTTGAGCTAAAAAAGACCAACAATTTTGAGAAAAAAACAATATTTTTGACTTTTTGCTATTAAACATGTCCAGTAAAAAAAAAAAAAAAAAAATCAAATTTCATCATAAATTTAGGCCAAAATGTATTCTGCTAAATGTCTTTGCTAAAAAAAAGATCCCAATACGTGTAAGTTAATTGGTTTACGTGAAAGTCATAGCATTTACAAATGGCAGCTAATAAAAAGCACTGATACTGTACTAATGGCACTGGGCTATGCACAAACAGTATGCAGGAGCTGACAGGGGAGAGAACTCTTTGTTTACAAACAGTTCTCCCCCCCCCCGTCAGAAATGCTCGGCAATCACCAGCCAGGACCCGGTGATTGACAGCCGAGGCCGCAAATGACTGCGCAGATAGGGCGCGCGTGCGCCCGCTACCCAGGGATGCAAATTCACGTATATATACGTGATTTTACGCACCCGTGCCGCCCTGTAGCAGTGCTTTTGGATGGGAAGTGGTTTTATGTGCTGTAACACCATTTAATTTTAAACTAACACTTCTCAAAAAAAGAAAATACATTTTGTTTAGCTTTGTTAAGTTTATTTGTCTAAGGATTGTGAAAAAAAAAATCATTGTTGCAAGACAATATTCACAAAAAAAAAAAGCCATGTTTGTACTTTAAAAAAAAAAAATCTATTATGTGGTTATCTTAAGTCAGTGGTCTCCAAACTGCGGCTCGAGGGCCGGATGCGGCCCTTTGCTAGCCTATATCCGGCCCTTGGGTCACTATTTCTAACACTGACACCAAAAGTGGGGCATAATTCCCCCAAATGACACCAGCAATGGGATGCTATTCTTCCCACTAATATCAATGATGTAGCCCTATTCCATGCACTAACATGAATGATGGGACTAATATTCCTTCCAGTGATAGCAATGATGGGACACTACTCCTTCTCCTACTGACCACAGGCACTATGCAACTGAACATCACACCTGAGACTTTGTTTACTCTCACTGATGTTGGCCCTGAGACTTTTTCTACCCCAGCTGGCCTCAATCTGGCCCCCCTAATGTCTGAAGGACAGTAAACTGGCCCTTTGTTTGGAAACCAATGTTATCACTGAATAAACAGATCGATATCAGAAATTTAACAATTGCTCTGGTCTATAAGGGGTGTACAGGCATGAGAGGCAAAGTAGTTAAAAAAAAGACAGGCTTTTTGCATGATCAGTCATATTTTCAACATCAGTGCCACAATTTCATGATTTCTGCCAGGGTATGCAAATTTTGGCTCTTTATTTTGTTATAATATTGAAAACTTACCTTTCTAAAATGAAGGGTTTTTGTTGGGTTTTTTTTTTTTTTATCAAAGCTGCATATCAGTCTTTAAGGCCATCTAGTCTTCAATGTGAGCTCAGTGCTGATAACAGACAATAAAAACTTCTATATAACAATGACCAGGATTACATAAAGTATTAAAAACCTATAGGCTTTATTGATTGATAGTTTTTCCAGCAGCCCACACAGAATGTAAGTTATAAGCTCAGGCAGGCGGCAGGTTGGCCTCTAACTGGGTCTTTCCAGTCTGGCACTGGGTTGACATACTGATTTGATGAAAAGAAATGACAAGGGAATAAGAGCTCACACACCTCTCTGAGGGTTAAGGCTGCGTTATTATAACAATTTAGGAGTGCTTTGCTTACAGTTGTACATTTCTGACTATTCTCTTTATGTTTTAAATGTCATTTTAAGGATTGGGTTAAGAACTTGAAGCTCAGGTTATGGTTGTGGTTAAGGTGCAACTCTGACTCTTAGAGGAATAAATAAAGTAAGGTGGGTAAGGGGATTACCTGGTCATTTTTCTTGCTGTTGGCATCCCTAGTGTGAAAATTTCCATCCATGTCTGCTTTTCTCTCTACTCATTTTCCTCTACTCCCTTCTATGCCTACTGTCCTCCCTTCTGTGATCACACTCTTTCAGTTTCCTCCATGTCTAATCACTGGTATTTTTCCTCTAATTCCGTCAACGCTTGCTCTCTGTGATCATTCTCTTTCATTTACAGCCATTTCTTTCTCCTCTCTGATCATTTTTCTCCACTTAATGCTTGGTCTCCATTCTGTCTTTATACCCCTCTTCAGTCCATGTCAGCTCTGTGAGCCTACTCCTCCATTTCATGTCCACTTCCCTCTATGGTCATTCTCCTTCACTCTTGTTTATGTTAATTTTCCATATCTTTGACACATTCCTGGTTTCCCACTTTAAAATCAATGATTTTTCTTTAATGCCATCCATGCCCAGTCTTCTCTTATCATTCTTCTCTTCACCTTTACCAACTGATGTCTCTAGTCATTCTCTTTCTTTTCCATGCATACATCCTCTCCTTTTCTCTTCAATCTCATCTACTTTAATCCATGCAAACCCTTTTTCTCTCTGTGATCTTTCACCTCCACTTTCATTCTAAAAGGGAACAATTGCAGAACAAAGAAGTACACAACAGAAAAGACACCCACTTCCAAAATTATTCTGTTGCCTCATACGCAAATGAAGACAATGGGTATGACGGGTGAAAAGTATGAAATAGCAAAAAAAAATTCCAACTGTCCTTTTTGCAGCTCAGATTCTAAAAGAAAACAAAGATTTTGTAGTGTAGAGGTTTATTAAACCAAAATAATTCACAGACCGACTACCTGGTAGTAATCTGATAGCTGAGCTATCACAGAAATCTTTTTTTTCAGCAACAGAGTGATATTCAGCTTCACAAATTTTAAAAATTTAAATGTGCATTTTAATACTTATATTGCATATTAGATTGTTCAAATTGAGTCGTATGTATTACTTTAGGCTCCATTCACACCAATGCAGGTTTTAATGCTTTTTGCAGAAATGCACTACAGTCCATTTAACGTGGTTTCCTTTGGAACATGTTTTTACATTTTTTGAAAAGGTCAGGGATTTTTTCAAAAGCAAAAAGTGTTTTTGCTACAATAGAGTTCAATGGAGAAGCTGCTGAAATGCATGGTAGTGCATTTTGCCACGTTTTTCGTTTTGCATTTTTATCCTATCCAGCAACAAAAAAAAAAATTGCACTTTAACAAAAAAAGAGCTGAACAAAATGCAAAACGCGGTAAAAACGTGTCAAAAATGCATGTAGGAAAATGCAAAACAAATTGCAAAAAACATTGGAGAAAGCATCAAATGCAAAATGCATATATGTGAACGAAGCCTTATAAAGTTTGGGATATCACTGTTGCTTCATATACATATATGCAATGATTTGAGATTTATAGCTCTTTGTTAAGCAATAAAAAAAGGTCACTGCTGTTTTGCTAGTTAGCTTTGCTAATGGATCATTAGAACATGCCATCTGATCATTGATTCAGGAAACAGCAATGTGAGCAATGGATCCCCTGACTAGATTGGACTGAAGATGTATTTTAGTCAGCTTAATATGAAAGATTACATATTACATAGTTACATAGTCTGGCTGAAAAAAGACAAAAGTCCATCCAGTTCAACCCTTAAAAAAAAAAAAAGTTATAATCCTACACCCAGAGTTGATCCAGAGGAAGGCAAAAAACCCAGCAAAGCATGATCTAATTTGCTCCTGCATGGGAAAAAAATCCTTGCTGATCCTTCGAGAGGCAATCAGATATTCCCTGGATCAACTTTACCTATAAATGTTAGTATTCAGTTATATTCTGTGTATCCAAGAAAAAATCCAGGCCTTTTTTAAAGCAATCCACTGAGCTGGCCAGAACCAACTCTTGAGGAGTCTATTCCACATTTTCACAGCTCTCACTGTGAAGAAACCTTTCTGTGTTTGGAGATTAAATTTCTTTTCCTCCAGACGTAAAGAGTGCCGCCTTATCTTCTGTGATGACCTCAGGGTGAATAGCTCTACACCGAGTTCACTATATGAACCACTGATGTATTTATACATGTTGATCATATCCCCCCTTAATCACCTCTTCTCGAGAGAATACATTCAGTTCCTCTAATCTTTCCTTATAGCTGATCTCCTCCATGCCTCTTATCAGTTTGGTTGTCCTCTGTACTTTCTCCAGTTCCCTAATGTTCTTTTTTTGAATTGCATATTCCAGATGAGGTCTTACTAATGATTTTTACCGGGGTAATATGATATCTCTCTCTCTCTGGAGTCAATACCTCTTTTAATACAAGAGAGGATTTTGCTTGCTTTAGAAACCGCAGCTTGGCATTGCATGCCATTATGAAGCTTGTGATCTACCAGAACCCCCAGATCCTTTTCCACCATTGATTCCCCCAGTTGTACTCCCCCTCCCTAATATTAATATTAGATAGTCTTCTATCCAGCTAGCATGTAGGCAGGTGTCTACTGTATGCTATTATTTTATTAGATTTGCCCATGTTACTTATTTTGTTGTGATGTGACTTTAACATTTTTGGCTGATTGCTGGAGTATATATTGATGTAGGGGACCAAACTCTGGAAGGAAGTCTTATGGAGTAGATCTGTGAGGACCAAATGTGATGTAGTTCCTTTGCACTTTTACAGCTGACTTTTCAATGGGCCCATCTTCAGGGACTCCGCGTATTATGGACTTTTGGTGCTATGGACATTTTTAGTTCAGTTATGAGCCTCATCCAATACTCTAAGCACCTATGCTACGTCAACTGCAAGGGACAGTAAGGGAGATTTACTAAAGTTGGTTCACTCAGAATCTTGTGCACCTGTGCATGGTAGCCAATCAGCTTCTAACCTCAGCTTGTTCAATTAAGCTTTAGCAATAAAAATTGGAAGCTGATTGGTTTATATGGAGAAGTGCATGCAATTTTGAGTGAACCAGCTTTAGTTAATAAACCCAGTGTATTGATTCAGCAGTACAGCCAACTGTATATCGATCAATAGTACATGTATGGGAAGATGTATTGAAGAATGATTTGATGTGTCGTGTTAACGTTTCGAGTCTGCAGGTAAAGAGGACTTTATTCAACTTTATTTAAAGTGGTTACATAGTCTACACTTTTTTACCTTAATGCAGTCCTTGCATTAAGGTAAAAACATTTCTTCACTTCTTATGCCCCCCCAACACTTATCTGTCACTTCTCATGCTCCAGCATTGTCCCCATCTACTGCACCACTACTCTCTATTCCTTTTTTCACAGGAAGGATATCCTGAGAGCAGCAGTCAAGTCCAGTAATGAGAGAGTGGGGCTTGGTAATGAGAGAGTGGCTTGCTATGGGGGCAAACACAGGTGAAGAGTGGAGAACACAGGTAAGGGACCACTCTGTGAAATACCATTGCACAGAGCAGGTAAGTATGCTCTCTTTTTTATTTTCTGGTACAAAAATTTGTATTGTTGCACGCAAAAGGAACAAGACAGCTGAATACCCACACGGGGGGGGGGGGGGGGTACACAGCAAGAACAAGTTATATAGACATGAGTGAAAGCATGTGCAACTAAATCTTTTGGTGGTAAAAACTGCTAGTGGATAATTGCATGGTAGGAGCCGTCGGTCTGCATAAAGCCCAAGGCCCAGGAGCATGCCAAGGAAAATAAAAAAGGTGAACTGACTAGTTGGTCCCAAGGGGGAGGAGAAAAAATTAAATAAAAAATGGGGGGGGGAAATGGAGAGTGTCCCATGAGCGAGATGGTAACTACAGGGAATGGGAGGGAGGGGGTCCTGCAGGCTTAGGTGGTAACATGGTAGCATCAGGGGTGTATTCACCACAAGGCAAACAAGGCACTTGCCTAGGGCAGCATTTTTTAGGGGGGGCAGCACCTCCCCTCAGAAGAAGAGATGGCACAAAGGACACACGCAATGGGAACCAGCTGGGATCTAAGAGAGGCTGTTTAAAGGTGTAAATAGAGCCTGACTCTCGTTCCCAGGGATGTCCAGAGCTGTGAATATGAGTGTCTTTCTTTCTATATATAGGGGGGCAGGGGTTTTGTTGGTCAACGGCCGTCTCTCTCTGTGGAAGGGGGGGGGGTGTTGGTCTGTGTACGTGGGGGTAGACGATTTTTCTGTTGCCTAGGGCAGCACAAAACCTAAATACACCACTGGGTAGCATCAACAGTTATAGGCTGCCCAGGCTGGTTGGATGACCCTCTTTTTTATTTTAAACTGAGAAAATTGTCTGTATCTCTTACGGGGAAGAAGTGTCTAAGAAAATAAGTGTAATTGTGGTGTATCACAAGAATTTTCCTTGGGAGTTAAAGCCATTCAACTCTCCAGGTTAAGCGACCTTGTGCTGTTGCAGAACATTTGTACCAGGTTGGGAACAAGTAGCAGCCAGTCTGAAGAGGAAGCAGGTGACTGTGGTGGGTGACAGTAGCCCTATCGGTGAGGGGATAGGAGTACTTGATGTCCCTCACTTGGTTTGGTCTCCATATTGGAATCTTCTGTGGCACAGGGTCAGCCCAGGAACCTGGCCGGGAAGAGTCACAAGAGCAAAACCTTGCATCAGTAGATGTGCCCAAGGGAGTAAGTGAATCTCAGATATGGAGCAGTATTAACAAATCAGGGGTATGATGTCAGGAGGAGACACAAGAGGCTGGTGAAGAGTGGGGTATGCTCTGCATTCCTTTCTTGTAACACTAAAGAAAATGGAGCATCTGTAGTGTCCGTTCGTTCCGGGCATGTGACATTCAGATGGTAGGGTCATAATTTGGTGAAAACAACACAAAAGCATGGATCTATCCTGTCTTTTATCAATGATTCAGGCTGGTGGTGGTGGTGTGATGATGTGGGGGCTGTTTTCTCGGCATTAGCAAAGTGTACCTAATAAAGTTGCCGGAGAGTGTGTGTTTGTTCACACACATTTAGGCTACATTCACATAGTTAGTTGGCTGAAAAAATACAAAAGTCCATCCAGTTCAACCATTAAAAAAATAAAAAGTTATAATCCTCTACCCACAGTTGATCCACAGGAAGGCAAAAAAACCAGCAAAGCATGATCCAATTTGCTCCTGCAGGGAAAAAATTCCTTCCTGATCCCCCAAAGGGCAATCGGATATTCCCTGGATCAACTTTACCTATGGATGACTAGCTCCAGTGCAAATGACAGCAGCAGGAATCTGCTGATTCCTGCAATTGTTTTTGCCACCTCTAAGTGGCTAGCTGTTGCTGCTGAACATCGTATACTTCAATGACAGGTCACTAGGAGGTTGCAGCTATCTGTGTCTGTCTGCACAGCTGGCGATTACTTGTGTGGACAGCCACAGATAGCTATGGCCACTGGCAACCTGCCATTGAAGTGCCCAGGGCTTGACAGCCGCTCACAGCTGTGAAAGACGAAAGATCCTTTGTAATGTACTGTACAAAGAAGAAAAAACCATTTTCTACTTACAATATTAATTAGTTCTATTATCACCAGTCTTTTCTTTACCTGCTGGTATATGTCAGGCTTATTCTAAAACTCTTGGCAACAATGATGTGTAGGAGGTGGTACCCAATAGCAACCAATCACATTTCAGTTCACTGGAATCAATTATCAGATTTATGGTTGCTTTGGATTTTTGCACTTTGCACATCATCATTGCTCAGTTTAGCAGGAATCAGTTTGGTAACAGGTTGTGGGCCATAATGAAATGACATGGTTCCAAATTTTAAATAGCCTAATGAGCATTTTCCTCCTGCAGCCATTGAATGCAGGTAGATGGGAGAGAAGAAGCGAGGTTTCAGCAGTTGCAGGGAGAAAATGGAGAAGACTGTTTGCTGTGTATGCTGACCCAGTGCCCTTCCCATCCGAATGTAAAATAGAATGTGACAGGGAGGCTGCGCAGGTCCCTAGAGCATGGGGCAGGGTCACAAATGCAAGCCCCAACGCTGTGTCAGTGGTTGGGGATGTGGTAAACCACATCTCAACTATGGGGTCTTACCACTCCCCCCAAACCATGAATGTAAACGGGACCCTACTCTCCTGAGCCCCCTATAAGGCTGCTTTCACACTGATGTACGGCGGGTACAGCTTTTCTGCAGGTTAACTATGCTTTGTCATAAACTTCTATTAAATCTTGTGGGTGTGGTGCACTTTCTGAAAGCACACCAAAACTCCTGCATTCGGTAGAGGTGTAAATATGTCAATTGCAATAGTGCAGTGTATGTGCTGTTTAATATACAGACCACCTATTCCTCTTCCAGCTTCTGCTGGCATCACTAACTGCTGGAAAGGTCCCAGGTGAAGTGCACATGGTATCACTCTGCCTGGGACAGGACCTGGCACTACAGAGGAAGCAGCAGCTTATGTGGCTTCTGCACTCTCCATGGCTACCTGCTTCCTCTGCTGCCAGCACAAGGTTGATGATGCTGGGCTGGCAAGGCCAGATAGCAATCAACAGGTTGCTGACCCTAGGAATGCGATTCCGTGGTTTGAGGTTGAGGGCCACATCAGGGGACTCAGAGGGCCACAGGTTGAGCAGCCCTGATCTATAGTATTTATCATTTGTCTATTACATCTATGATCCTATTTTTTTGGGGGAAATAATTATTCCAGAATAATGCCACCTCCTTCTTGGTTCACACTACAGCGGTTGCGGAAATCCCATGTGATTTGCACAGGAACCGCACCGCATTCCTGTACAAATCACATGCGATGTGTATGTGGTTCGATTAGAGCCATACTTTTTGTATGGCTCTTTTCACACCGCACCAAAAAGGTGCAGGACCCTTTTTTGGTCCGCACTAGAATCGGAACGCATAGGTGTGAATACCCTTTGACAACGTGCTGTTGCACGAAACGCGTCAAAGAGGAGCTTGCCGCGCTGACTTCACACGCTGCCTAGTCCACATGTCTTACTGGCAGCCATCTTTGCAACCTGTTTTGCTGAATCTCTGCAATTGTGCTGGATATACTTGCAATACCATTTGACTTGTATATGCTGAATTAAGCTGGATATAGCTGCAATACCATTCTATACCTTTTGGCTTCTATATGCTGAACTAAGCTATTTATTATACTCATACCAATGACTCAATAAAACTTACTACACCATATCAGCTCTCTTTTGTTTAATGGCTTATTCCTGGAGCTACTTAAAGGTGGATATCCATTGTTACTGCCCTGATTGGAAGCCAGGTGTAAGTGAAACCAAAGAAGCTGTCCTATTTTACTGAGAGGGTCCCACTGAGAGGTCTGGCGTCTGTTTCCAAGGCGTATTGAGTACCTGAGAAGTGCCACATCCATATCGGTTCCTAGATGACCGCTAGTGCCCCGAGTGTCATATACAGTAAGGTCCATAAATATTGGGACATGGACACAATTCTAACATTTTTGGCTCTATACACCACCACAATGGATTTGAAATGAAAAAACAAGATGTGCTTTAACTGCAGACTGTCAGCTTTAATTTGAGGGTATTTACATCCAAATCAGGTGAACGGTGTAGGAATTACAACAGTTTGCATATGTGCCTCCCACTTGTTAAGGGACCAAAAGTAATGGGACAATTGGCTTCTCAGCTGTTCCATGGCCAGGTGTGTGTTATTCCCTCATTATCCCAATTACAATGAGCAGATAAAAAGGTCCAGAGTTCATTTCAAGTGTGCTATTTGCATTTGGAATCTGTTGCTGTCAACTCTCAAGATGAGATCCAAAGAGCTGTCACTATCAGTGAAGCAAGCCATCATTAGGCTGAAAAAAACAAAACAAACCCATCAGAGAGATAGCAAAAACATTAGGCGTGGCCAAAACAACTGTTTGGAACATTCTTAAAAAGAAGGAATGCACCGGTGAGCTCAGCAACACCAAAAGACCCGGAAGACCACAGAAAGCAACTGTGGTGGATGACCGAAGAATTCTTTCCCTGGTGAAGAAAACACCCTTCACAACAGTTGGCCAGATCAAGAACACTCTCCAGGAGGTAGGTGTATGTGTGTCAAAGTCAACAATCAAGAGAAGACTTCACCAGAGTGAATACAGAGGGTTCACCACAAGATGTAAACCATTGGTGAGCCTCAAAAATAGGAAGGCCAGATTAGAGTTTGCCAAACGACATCTAAAAAAGCCTTCACAGTTCTGGAACAACATCCTATGGACAGATGAGACCAAGATCAACTTGTACCAGAGTGATGGGAAGAGAAAAGTATGGAGAAGGAAAGGAACTGCCCATGATCCTAAGCATACCACCTCATCAGTGAAGCATGGTGGTGGTAGTGTCATGGCGTGGGCATGTATGGCTGCCAATGGAACTGCTTCTCTTGTATTTATTGATGATGTGACTGCTGACAAAAGCAGCAGGATGAATTCTGAAGTGTTTCGGGCAATATTATCTGCTCATATTCAGCCAAATGCTTCAGAACTCATTGGACGTCGCTTCACAGTGCAGATGGACAATGACCCAAAGCATACTGCAAAAGCAACCAAAGAGTTTTTTAAGGGAAAGAAGTGGAATGTTATGCAATGGCCAAGTCAATCACCTGACCTGAATCCGACTGAGCATGCATTTCACTTGCTGAAGACAAAACTGAAGGGAAAATGCCCCAAGAACAAGCAGGAACTGAAGACAGTTGCCTGGCAGAGCATCACCAGGGATGAAACCCAGCGTCTGGTGATGTCTATGCGTTCCAGACTTCAGGCTGTAATTGACTGCAAAGGATTTGCAACCAAGTATTAAAAAGTGAAAGTTTGCTTTATGATTATTATTCTGTCCCATTACTTTTGGTCCCTTAACAAGTGGGAGGCACATATGCAAACTGTTGTAATTCCTACACCGTTCACCTGATTTGGATGTAAATACCCTCTAATTAAAGCTGACAGTCTGCAGTTAAAGCACATCTTGTTCGTTTCATTTCAAATCCATTGTGGTGGTGTATAGAGCCAAAAATGTTAGAATTGTGTCGATGTCCCAATATTTATGGACCTGACTGTACATACAGTAATCGAACTGTGCATCTGGTGAGTGCAAGCACATCTCTTTTCTATTCCACAGAAGTCACGAGCACCTTATTAATGCAACTCCAGTGAGAAGCAACCATTATCCCCAGACACTGGATGTCTTTAGGCACTTATAAGGAAAAGGTGTCTTTTTTTGGACTGCTATACGTTTACCGTTACTGTTTTTTAGTCCGATTCAAGACTATGCACTATTGTCACTTTATGCGCTTATCTTCAGCGCTCTAATTTGTTTATTATGACCTGTCACTTTGTATTTAATTTATGTGAGATATATTGATATTCATATTGGATTTAGCGCTGCATTTTTTATCTAGATGCTTGAATACATGTGCACCAGATCAGAATACTGAATGATTAAATCAGCTTTTTCAACTGATATTGATGTGTAGCATATGTCAGTATTTTAATCAATGATGAATTGCTTGCTTGTGATTGCTCGTATCTAGATTGATTACAAAGCAATGCGTGTATGGCCCCATTTAGTCTGCTGGTAACAAGAAGATATACATCTGTTTCCTCTTGTACCAAATTGTATTGTAACTGTAATGTCTACCTTCATTTTGTAAAGCGCTGCGCAAACTGTTGGTGCTATATAAATCCTGTATAATAATATCGTACCAGGATGTATTCCTATTAATGTTATGTACATTCTCAATAATGGGACGTGAGATAATCAACCAGTCTTTTTTTATGTTTCTGAAAACAGTATAAAGCTGTAATTCTGAGTAAAATGACAATGTAACAGCTGGGCTATAATAGTTGTCTATCTATATATACACATTTCCCCTAGTTCAACCCACAGGCTGAATGAAAGAAATCTAATCGACTCTTCCAATCACTGCTATATAGAAATGCTATGGAGAAATTTCCTGTGTGCCAACTATTGTATTCAGACAGTTGGCACCTGGGCTGTCTGAACACCCAAACAGGTCTGGATGCAGACATGGTTCGGCCGATTTTTTTTTTTTAATCAAAGTTGGTCAAGCCAGGTGGTGCCAAATGGGCCACTCATGGCTCTAGTTTCATCTGATTCAGCATGAATCTGCCTGAAATTCAAGACTTGCATTGTAGGCTCTAGTCACAGAACTTAGTAAATTGCTAATTTATGCTCAGATTGACCACTGTATATCTCAGAGAAGAAGAGAGGGGAAAAAAAAAAAAAAGCAGTCCTAGGATTGCTCAGCCAGTAGACAGAGATATGTTTCCAAATGTGCTGTGCAGTTGGGTCAAGGAGCTGAGCTAGAGACTGGAGATATTTCTGGAAGTAATATTTCAAGGGGCACAATATTGCTGACACTAGAATGTGGACAGTGAGATTTAACAGAGATTTTTGGGGCGTTGCAAGTAGTGTCAATATTATCACAAATCTTACGGTTAAGCTCTGTCCAGCACTATGACCGGTGTCACTTACTTTTCGATTCTCACATGTCTAAATCATGGTGGGGGCTTACTAAAAGGTAAGTTTGGCGTGTCACACAAGTAAAAATGGAAGAGCAATTTGTAGTAGCTGCAGAATCTTTCCCTTTTTCTGTTGAAGAATCTCCGCATTTGTTTCAATGTAAGGTCTGTGTTTCCACGATTTGTAACAGACGCTGAGCATAATTTGCAGCATAAGAAGCTAGTTTCAGGATAACTAGCATGCTTAGCTCATTTTGTTATCCAATAATCACCATGCAGCAGGGCAGTGTTCCACGCAGGACCAAAGAGAGTGGTGATCACTGTAACAGTGGTGACTACTACAATGATTGTCACCTTTCACAGGGATATCACAGGTATGGTATATGACTACTTAAAGCTGAACTATACTCACCTGAACTCCAGTGATTCAATGTCCCGGAGCACCCCACCCACTGCTGACATCTATGGGTGGCCAGCTTCCAGGTCTCGATTGCCAGCCACTGTCATTGGCTGGGCAGGGATGACATCACTCCAGCACATGCTTGGGAGTTCAGTCAGATTTGGCATTGCCAACAGGGGCAGAGAGGCAGGTAATTAACTTTAATGCATTCAAATTCCTGCCTGTTCACCCTTTTTATTTTGGGATCTAAAAGTTCCACTTTAAAATTGGTCCAGCTTTAAACTACGAAAAAAAAGCAGCTTTAATAGACTTTGAATTTGACCAAGGCCTAATAAGTCAATTCAAACCTTTAAAATGTGCAAACATTTTGGCAGCCACCCAGTTTATCTAATAGCATTACTTTTTTCAGTGCATGTTATATTTTTCTTCAATGTTATATTCAGAGGAAAAAAAGGTAACAATATTAAAATCTGCAGAACCAGGTCATCTTTCCATTTTTTTATTTATAGAGGCGGTGTCAACTTCTTTTCACGGAGATCATCAAACATAACATTTATAACCCAATATATCCAAACCTTTGCACATGTACAGTATACTTGCAGTATCAGATTTGAAAATATCCTTTAAATGCATTCTTTGTTTATGAGTTGATGGTGTGAATAAAGCTGGACCCATAAACATTCCAACCTAACCAAATAATGTAATTTACCAATGCAGTGAGAGAACCAACATTAGGTCCTCATTACATAGTAAATCTAAAGAAGAGGGCAATTACATAGTGCACTTGTGAGTGGTTACATTTTGTCTTAATGTAGCCCGATGTATAACATAAATGGGCTAAGTGTGTATAAAGAAGTTTCTCAGTCATTCACTAATCAACATCAGTATCCAATCGGCCCCCTTTTTTTGGGGTGACATAAGCTTTGAAACAGCACTGACCCCTCTTTGCACCAACCACACTCTACAAGGAGTTTACATCTCTGCTCACCCTTGGCTGGTACAAGGGTCACTGTTCGCCCTAGTTAGTAATCAAAAGGCACAGAGGGCTACAAAAGTTATATTTGACCCTTTCTATGTAAATCTACCAACACTATATGTAATGTAAGCTATGCATAAGCCATTGTGAAATGTTCTATTTCTTTGTTCATTGTACACTTGCACTTTCAAAAACTTTAATAAAAATTATTGAAACTGGAGAACTTACGCAGTCATAGAACAAACACGCGAGCTTGGATCATCCAGCTGTGCATGTTTTTGCTTATGGCAGTAGTACTGCATTTGCTTGGTGCCTCAGGCCTTTGCTTATTGTGAAGGTTAATATTGCCATTGACAAGTGCAGGAATATAATTTTTACTTAACTGTAAGTGGCTTGTTTATCTCCCAGTCTGGATTGACTTCAGAGGTCCAGTCCCACGTGTCCCCAGAATATAACATGACTACTATGAAAAGAAATATAGCGAGCGCTCACATATTCAGCTGCTAGAACACTCAAAGGAATCACCAAAACCTTGTAACATAAATCATATAAGTATAGTGCAGCGCTGCGATTTGAGTGAATATAAAAATAAATGAATATGTAAAGTTCATGAAATCTTCATAAATATACAGAATCTGAGAAGAACTTGACGTGAAAGTCTTCCTTAAATTAAATAGGTGACTGGAACTGTGTAGAAAAAATGCACACTCACCGACCGTGCATTAAATATGCGCATGTATATGATCATCAATCCAGGTAATCGGCAAAACACACGATAAATCTCTCACAGGTAGATCATCAGCCTTGGCTGTAGTGATATACAGCAGGACTCAGAAAGCACACTGATCCAGTGGATGGACAGCCTAGGTGAATGGGCTCCCTCTTCAGCATTGTCTTCAGGTTCACTCTGTTTGTATGATGTGGTTTGGAAGCCCATCAACACGTCAAGCTCCAGAGCAGTCCACATTCAGACAGAATATTGTGTGCTCACATACAAGTGTAAATTAGAACCAAGAAAAATAAGATGATGGTGCCTCAATACCACTACAAAACCTGTACACATGTGCTCAACAACATGACTACTGACCGGGTCAAAAAATGTCCTGGCTAGACATTCAACAGGCCAACTTGCTAAGTAATTGAACAGTGCAATCTCTCAAGTGGCAAGTATATTCAGAGCATACACTCTCGGAACAGTCTATGAAAAGCTCTAATGTTGATACTGCCGTTGTGGCCAGTATTCTGGATTGCATACGGTTCATTTAGGTTCTTAAAACTTCTTAGCAAATTTACTGCAGTTATTTGAATATTTCAGTGTATTAAATTCAGATCTCCTTCAATGTAAAAGCATTAATTTTGACTTAAAACCATATAATTGTATCCAAAATGTGCCATATTTAATAAAAGAATTTATATTTTCACAACAACCACCATAACATTGTTACAAATAACACTTTTCCTAGTTTTGTTTTATTTGTTGGGCTTCCCATACTTCTGTAATAGCTTTCAACACTTTGTGGTCTTGTAACAGAATAACATAAGAGACAAAAACACTGAAGACAATTGTGACTAATCTAGTAATAATGTACATGGGACCTTAGCATTAAAAAAAGAAATATTAAAAAAGGCACGGCACAATGAGGTTTAAGCTCATATTTGTGAACGGTTTCTTTTAAAAAATAAAATATTTGGTCGCATTCATTGCTGCTTTCCCCTGGAATGTTAAAAGATAATAAGTGAGAATGACAGACTTTAAAAAAAGGAATGATGTGCAGGATTTTTCTTCACTTCTGATTATAAATTGTTGAGTTCAAGTAGTGTTTGGTCCAAAACTTGATGCATTCCCATAGTTTCTTCTTTGGCATTAGCCAACTTGTCTGAAACGAAGACAGAACAATTAAAGGATCTGTCCTATTACAGTCTGTTTTTTTTGGAAATAAGGGATGCAAGCTATATTTTACTAATACAACTTTGGTGACTTTAGTAAGTGCCCTGTCTGAACATGCAAAACGTAAGTGCTACAGTATATATGTAACCAAGTGAGAAAGTGTCAAAATGAGAAGCTACCCTTACCAAAGCAATTAACCAAAACAAAATATTGTCTAGAGATATACATGGTCCATAAACCCATAGCAGTGTGTACTCCATATAGTTTGCTTCAGTTATCACAAAAAACAAAACAAAAAACAAAACCTAAAAACCTTCACCTTTTTGTAGTGTTTGCTCAGTCATACATGCATAACACACACGTTAAAGGAAGAAAGATAGAATTTAAAAGGTGTGGAGAGACTTTTATTTCTCAGAGAGATTGACAACAGTGAGGAAATTCAAAGAGAAAAGAGTAGCTGACAGAACAGAAATGCCACATCACATAAAACCAAAGAGGGTCTACAATGACGTCATATCATTGAGAGCATGGTCAAGCTCCTCGCTGATAGCTTTGTACTTGAGCTTCTGGGCATACAACTCATCTACCAGACAGAAGTAGCAGGAATGATTCAGAAGGACAGGAGAAGAACCGAATATTGATGAAGAGCAAAGTGAGACAGCATGAAAAATAAAATACGAAAACATGATTACATAATTAATCTTTATATACAGCTTATACAGAACTAACATTTTTAAATATGGTCATTCTAAAAGATTGTGTTTATATGGGATTATAGTTCAATGATGTGCAGTAACTCATAGCAACTAAGCAGTAATCAGCATTTAGTAGTTGTTTTATGCAGGCAATCTAATGAATGCTGGTAATACCTACTGTAGTAGATTTTGTTAGTAACATTTCATCTCTGAAACTGGTAAGATTTATTATAGGTAAGTCGGTTAAGATAGACTAAGACTTCAGATATATAATAACTTTATAGTTTAAATCAAACTGGACCAATGTACCTAAGCAATTAACATCATACCTGGGAGATAAGCTTTAAAGGCCAAGTTCAATTTTAGGACAGGTTACATGTTTCCCACATATTTAGGGTGAAACGTGTAACATGTTCCAGCTCCTGCCCCCTCTCCCCAGCCACCAGGGCAGATGGACTTGTAGTTTCAATAGGCTGCAGGGACTTTGTTGGGCACTCTCGTAGTCCACCAACACGTCTTCCAGCTGTCAAACAGGAAGCTTGTACAAAGGTACAGGCTGAAAGCCAGAGGACATGTCTGCAGGAGCCCACATAGCACCCATGATCTACTCATAACAGGTGCAATGTTTTCCAAGCTCCCGCTAGAAAAATAAAAAAAATAATTTTTGTCCTGCAAAAATGTATTATTTTTACTGTAAAGGTGCGCTTTAAACAACTTTATACTAGAAATAAAAGTTTGAACATGTAAAACACAGAGACATACAGAAAAGAGACAGTCTGGAGGCTCAAACTGGCCATAGGTGGATCGAAACCCGGCCGGATCAGCAGGAACAGTACGAATTTCGTTCCATCTATGGTTATTAGTGCTTTACAAAAGCCAATCCAGTGATGTATTCTGACAGCAAAGGAATCCCACTGTCAGAATACAGCGGGGAGGATTCCTCTATCTACCTCGCTTGTGTAAATGGGGGAATCTGGCTTTTTTTTTTTTTTTTAAACAAACTTTTTTTATCGAAAAAAAACAAAGCATCTATGCAAAAAAAATAGCATTTATTTTTTCTGTAAAGGTGAACTTAGCATTCAAACAACTTTACACCAGAGGATTCCTCCATGTACCTCGCTTGTGTGGATAGGGAATTCTGGTTAATTTTTTTTCATCAGCCCAATGGCTGATAAAAAAAAAACAAAGCATCTATGACCAGCCTAAGTGGCACTTCTGCCTCACAGTTCGGTGTCCCTGGTTTGAATCCCTCCAAGGACACGGTTCATTGTCTGTTCTCCTCTCATTATTATACAAGTAACTTATCTAGTGGTCCTGAAATGTGTATGTGACTATTTGTTCAACTAAGTAAAGGACTTCATAACAAAAGCCAAGCGTAGGAAAGAAAAATCTGTACTCTTTAGTTTTAGTAAAACTATACAGCATACTTAAAAAGCAGTGAACCTGATATTCAGCTTATTAGCAGGTGAATCCTCTTGGGGTGCATGTTTTTCATGATAGTGATTGTTTCACCACCATGTGAATGTCACATTTACTGCTTTCAAAATGCCCTTATATTTTTGCCAATGACACAGTTCAGAATAATAATTTTGAAATTAAAGAAAACAAAGACACACTTATACACAGGTGACACAATTTCATCTCAGTATTAAGAATAAGTATTTAAAATAATAGAAATAGGAAAGAAAAAGGATATTGTGGAAGAGAAAGATGCTAAGAACAGAAAGAAGAAGGCAGGAGTGTAATGAAGGCTGTTTAGCCTTCATTACACTCCTGTAGTCAGTTAAAGATGACCAGTACTTAGATACCACCACTTAAAACAAAACTAATTTTCTGTTGTCACAAGCTGCAAGCAGGCAGGCTCTTTATTGCAAAAGAGACATGCAATGTCTCCTCTAAAATAAAATACACTTCCCTGCCTGCTTGCTGTCTTCTCCGGCATGTAAGCTGAGCCGTTACATTGCTGGCACGGACCCTCTGTGCCAGGATGACTTACTCCTGTGCATGCCCAGTGGCCAATTAAGATGGTCGAAGAACAGCACCCAGCAGAAGATGCTGGCTCAGGTAGGGGACAGGGACCATTGGATGTTAGCTATGCTTTAACTGTAGCGTTCTGAGTCAGGGGAACAGAAGGTTACTGCAATTATTAATTTGCAATAATTTGTCTATCAATGCTCATAACCCCAACTGAAGTCCTCCACTGAATTCTGCTTAGTGTAAACAGACATAATTTCCAAAAGTATTCTAATGGACGTGTGGAATATCTTGAAATGGTATAAACCAGGACTTTAAAAGTAAACATGGTCTTAATCTGGTAATTTACGTTAAGTATTCAATGAAATCTATATTAGCAGAATTTCACATAGTGAAACACAAGTATTAAAATCACTAGTAGATCCAGACAGACAAAGTTACATGGAATTCTCAATTTTCTCCTGTGAAGGCAAGTTTGGCCCCATCCCCAAGCTTCCCTTCTGTTGATTAAAGAAGACAGGCTTTGTATATGACCAATAGGGGAAGCACAACGAGCAAGCGGGGCAGGGCCAACTTCATTTGTGTTACAGAAAAAGTTAAATTTTGCATATAACTTCAGCTACTTTTCATTTTTTACACAGGAAGCAAAAAAATAAGTACATTATACAGCAGGCTTCACTAAATGGTGGATCGGAGTACAAACACAGACCGAATGACAGTCTTATCCGGACCGTGGCTCCACCACCCAGTAGCCTGAGTGTCCTCTACCGGCTGACGAATTCCTTCCCCCGCTGCCACCACAGCTTTCATTACTACAGCAGCTGGCAGGCAGAAGGCGTGGCACACTTGAACAAATGGTGGGAACGCCCAAGTTCACAAGACAATGACTTGTCGCCATGACAGGGGGTAGTCCCATCTACCAATCACCTACCTGCCAACAGGAAATGCTGGGCTGTCCTGCCTGCCATCCAAACACCCTGAGGCCCCATCTGCCAACCACTGTGCAAGGTACAAAGGCTGACTGTAAGGGGCAATGTTCATGTAAAGGGGACTGGGGATTGTAAATGGATGTTAAAGGAAAGCTGTGAAGGGACTGGTATACAGAGAAAAGGGGGGGGGGTTGTGGCTGTGAATGGGACTAGGGTGCAAGGAAAAGGGGGCTGTGAAAGGGACTGGGATACAAGAAAAGGGGAGGCTGTGATGTAAGGTGAGAGCAGTTATGGGAACTTAGATATAAAGAGCAGGCTGTGATATGAAGGGGTGACAGAACACTGATGTGAAGGTGAGGGGAACTGTGATGTGAGGTCTATGATTTAAGGAGAGG
Source organism: Staurois parvus (assembly GCF_062004578.1). NCBI lineage: Eukaryota > Metazoa > Chordata > Amphibia > Anura > Ranidae > Staurois > Staurois parvus. The sequence goes on along the minus strand of NW_028318569.1, from coordinate 23,596 downwards.
GGCTGTGATGTGAAAGGGGACTGCGGACACTGAAGGAAAGGAGACACTGGTGTAAAGGGGGGCTGTGATGTAAATGAGGGGGCAATGTAATGTACAGTGCAGCTGTGTTGTAAAGGGGTGCTGTAATGTAAAAGGGGGCTGTATTGTAAAAGGGATGTTGTGATGTAAAGGGGGGCTATATTGTAAAGGGGAGTGCTGTGATGTAAAGGGGGGCTGTGTTGTAAATGGGGGCACTGTAATGCAAAGTGGGTCTGTGATGTGAAGGGGGATAATGTCATGTAAAGAGGGCTGCATTGTAAAGAGGGGGTGCTGTAATATAAAGAAGGACACTAATGTAAAGAGGAGGGGGGGTCTGCAATGTAAAAAGGGGGCACTGTGGTGTAAAGGGGAGACTGCGATGTGAAAAGGGCTGTGATATAAAGGGGAAACTGCAATGTACGGGTTGGGAGGGGCTTGATATGAAAGATCTGGATCATAGCACAAATATGATACTGGGACCCCTACTAGAAGAAAATTTTACTGACCGGACCTCTGAATTTTAATTCCACACCCCTGCTATATAGGAACAATGTGTGTACACACGACACAGAGACAGCATTTTACAAATGGAAAAAAAAAAGCTGTTGCAAGAAGTAAAAATAATTTACCTTCAAGGTCATCAATAGTCTTTTCTAGTTTGGCAACTGTTCTCTCTGCAAACTCAGCCCGGGTTTCAGCCTGTGAATGAGATAGAATTAAACTATATGGAGTGCACAAGAAAGTGCTCAGTGGTCAGATATTCTACAGCAGTTAAAGTATCTCTTTACTCCCCCACATTGTCAAAACAGCTCTCTGTAAATGTCGACAACACCCCTTTCCCATTATCAGAAGTTCAGTGAAGAAGGAGAGGAGAGGGAGAGGGAGAGAGGGAGAAGACAAGACCACTATGTACTGCATAAACACATCCTTCCACTGCCTTACCTCTTTTAGCTTATCTGTTAAGATCTTTATTTCCTCTTCATATTTGTCTTCTTTTTCAGAATACTATAAAGACAAAAACACATAAATCACACCATTATAAGTCTATGCATAGGTACATACTTCCTGGAAATGAAGGGACTGCAGAATGTATTTACCCATCAACACTAGTTCTTCACACAGTATTTAAAAGGCGACTTTCTTGTGAGACTACCTAGCAAAAAGGTGGTCATGTCTAATTTTAGACAATTGTGCACTTTCAACCTTGCAGCAAAAGTTTGGGGAACGTCCCTTTGCAACTCAGCAAGACTATGCCCATGTGTGCAAAGTCACGTTTGAGGAGTTTGGGGTCAAGAAACTCAAGTAGACTGCACAGAACCCTGACCTCAACCCTAATGAACTTTGCAATGAACTTGCACACAACTGCTTTTGGAATGGGATGTCCAATAAGCTCATATAGGTGTGAAGAACCGATGTGCACAAAACTTTTGACCATACAGTATACTCTACCATGCAGTCGCATGAGCTACCTTCCTGAAACTTATACTTAAATCAGCAAACAAGAGTTTATTTCTGCTGATGTGAGTACAAATGTTTATAAAATCCAAGTCAGAGGAAGGATTATTGCCTCTGCAGAGAGAATCAGCAATCTCCGCGTACATTGTACTGTTGGGTGCACCAATTCTTCCAGGAACTGTAATAGTAACTTTGCAAGCAGAAAGTGAGGGAAAAGTAATTAAAAACTGAAGTTTTTCTTAACACATACAAACTTAAAGAAAAAAAAAAAAATAGTTCACTTCAAAAGGAAATATTTCCCAAATTATGCTTGGCAATTATTTGGAATACAGGCAAAAATCAGATTTTTCTGGGTACTGGACAAAATACAATATCAGCTACACAATATCAGCATTACTCACCTTTTCAGACTGAGCTTCCAAAGATTTTAAGTTGTTGGTTACATTTTTCAGTTCTTCTTCCAAATCACTACATTTACTGAAATAAAAACATACAATATTGCTTTTAGAGGGGAGAGAGAGGGGGAGAGGGAGAGAGAGGGGGAGAGGGGGAGAGGGGGGGGGGAGAGAGGGGGAGAGAGGGAGAGGGGGAGAGAGGGAGAGGGGGAGAGAGGGAGAGGGGGGGAGAGAGAGGGGGGAGAGAGGGGAGAGAGAGGGGGGAGGGGGGAGAGAGAGGGGGGAGGGGGGAGAGAGAGGGGGGAGGGGGGAGAGAGAGAGGAGAGGGGGGGGGGAGGGGGGAGAGAGAGAGGAGAGAGGGGGGAGGGGGGAGAGAGAGAGGAGAGAGGGGGGGGGGGAGGAGAGAGAGGGGGGGAGAGAGGAGAGAGAGGGGGGGAGAGAGAGGAGAGAGAGGGGGGGAGAGGGGGGGGAGGAGAGAGAGAGAGGAGAGAGGGGGGAGGAGAGAGAGAGAGGAGAGAGAGAGAGGAGAGAGGGGGGAGGAGAGAGAGAGGAGAGAGAGAGAGGAGAGAGGGGGGAGGAGAGAGAGAGAGGAGAGAGGGGGAGGGGGGGGAGAGAGAGAGGGAGGAGAGAGGGGGGAGGGGGGGGAGAGAGAGGGGGGGGAGAGGAGAGGGGGGGAGAGAGAGGAGAGGGGGGGAGAGAGAGGAGAGGGGGGGAGAGAGAGGAGAGGGGGGGAGAGAGAGGAGAGGGGGGGAGAGAGAGGAGAGGGGGGGAGAGAGAGGAGAGGGGGGGAGGAGAGAGAGAGAGGAGAGGGGGGGAGGAGAGAGAGAGAGGAGAGGGAGAGAGAGGAGAGGGAGAGAGAGGGGGGAGAGAGAGGGGAGAGAGAGGGGGAGAGAGAGGGGAGAGAGGGGGGAGAGAGAGGGGGGAGGGGGGGAGAGAGAGGGGGGAGGGGGGGGGAGAGAGGGGGGAGGGGGGGGGAGGGGGGAGAGAGAGGGGGGAGAGAGAGGGGGGAGGGGGGAGAGAGAGGGGGGAGGAGAGAGAGGGGGGAGGAGAGAGAGGGGGGAGGAGAGAGAGGGGGGAGGAGAGAGAGGAGGAGAGAGAGGGGGGAGGAGAGAGAGGGGGGAGGAGAGAGAGGAGGAGAGAGAGGGGGGAGGAGAGAGAGGAGGAGAGAGAGAGAGGAGAGAGGGGGGAGGAGAGAGAGAGAGAGGAGAGAGGGGGGAGGAGAGAGAGAGAGAGGAGAGAGGGGGGAGGAGAGAGAGAGGAGAGAGAGAGGAGAGAGAGCACAGCCAGCAGACCTGAAACTGAGTTATTCTCAAAGACAAAAAAGTTACAGCACTGGATTTAACTGATCTCTAAAATATACTTTGTGTCCAACAGGCACATATAATTTTAAATATATTAATACTAAACAATTCTCTATACGACCTACAGTCTACGTAAACCCTAACAATTAACTTCTTACAATTTGCTCCTCTTTGCTGTTAACTATACCATTGAACGTGTTTGTTTAATAAGTACAAAAAAAAAAGTACCCATTACTCCTGCCAGAAATTTAGTGACCTCTGTACTTTTTGCTAACCGTCATTGCATTCTACAGACTACTGAACTCCTACCCATGTTAGGAGGAAAAGACGATTGGAAGGTGTTCTTTAGTCTTGTTCTAGGAGGACCACACTGCTCCTCCATACAGTACAATAACCCTATGTGTTTGCCCTATGTCAGGAAGTGTGTTACTGGTGTGAGTACCAAGTAAAAATAGGGGGGGAAAAATTTACGAAAATTAAAGCAACCACCTAATCTAAGGATTGGTAAGATGCAATTTATTAAATTTTTGTGGTTGGGGTTGAATACACTTTAGAAACTGAAGCACCAGGCTCATTTCTGAAGAGCAATTGAACAAATTACTATGTTTAAATCCGTTTTTTTCTGACTTTCATATCCTCAACTAACTGGTTATCATAGAAATCCAATGACATATTTAAAGCTAAATAAAAAAAAAAATTGCTGGATCCTTATGAATTCTCCAGTGCAGGGATGCCTGTCTTCCTCCTGGCTTTGAACTTCCAGTGCTGCGGTGGTTAATAGCTTCAGGTGTCCAGGCAGAATTCAACAGAAAAACCCCCTAACAGATATCTGCCCCCTCCATTAAGAAACTCTGACTGTGAGCAACACAAACCCTGAATGGGGGAGAAAGTACTGTCATTCATTAGACTCTTCCTCATTCAGGGATTCGTTTACAAGCAGTGAAATAACTTCTCAATGGCTGAGGAGGCAGGTACCCCTCCGGCTCTTTTTCTATCCAGTTCAGCCTGGAGACCCAAAGCTATTAACCATTGCAGCACCTGAAGTTCAGAGACAGGAAAGAGGCTGGGCATCCCTGCAGTGAAAATTTCTCCAGGATCCACCTGCCTGCATGACATGTAACATACTTTATTATAGGTAATGTTAGGTCACTAAAAATATAAGGTTAAAACCATTTTTAGGCAAAAGTTCAGCTTTAATGCCAGACAATACAGTGCTTATTGCAGTCTCAAGACGACAAATCTTTTTTCTTTGGTTTCATAACAGAAAATTAAAATAGAAGAAGTTTGGCTACCATGCACAGCTCCACCAGATTTTGCACTCTCCAGTTTTAACCTCTTCACGCCAGCCGAAAGCAAATGTGCGGCCTCCCGGTGTCTGGGCCTAGACGCCGAGCGGCCGCACTTTTGCGTTCTATTAAAAAAGAACATATGTGCTAAAAGCGCGCGCCCTGCGCGCTCCCAGCACACATGTCCGGTACTCACGGAAAGGTCCCGATCTCCTCTTTCGATCAGGACCTTTTCCGATCATGTGACCATCACGGCGGTCACATGACCCTAAACCTCGCCCCACCTCCCGGCTTCTGAAACCCTTAAAGGGCTGGGAGGCGCCGGCATGAAGGGGTTAAACAATCAACCCCAAGGTGTAGCACTCCATGCACTACTGGTATTTTTGCCCATAGCAAACAGCCAGATGTAAGATTCACTTTCAGATTTCTCACGTTTACACACTGACAACTAGTGAAGAAGAAAAAAAAAAAACAAAAAAAACAAAAAACAAAAAGGGAACAGTGTAGTGATTGTTTATTGCATGTTTTGATTGTTTTACCCCATTCTGATCTTTGCTTAGTTGCCCAAGAGTATGGTTTGTAAAGAAGCACAAATTATAGTAGTATCAATAACAATATCCACGGATTAGTGCAAGACAAGAAACTTACAGTTCAGATACTTCAGCTCGCTCCTCTGCTCTCTCCAACTCTCCCTCAAGAATGACCAATTTACGAGCTACCTGCACAGAGAATGATAAAGGAACCAGGTAAAGGCTTGAGTAACAAAAACACTGAATGACAGTGTTACAACAAAGCACTTAGGCTACTAATATTTATTGCTTTTGTCACATGGGAATCGTGTTGTACAGCACTGAAAACCTAAGAATTATTTACACTTTTTACATTATTCTGCCACTAAACAGAAATCAACAGCTGAAAATCAGTGCAAAAAAGTGCATTGAGAGGTTGGCTATATATCTTTGTGATTTGCCACTGTAGATAATGCACACAACTGCGATAATGCACCATTTACCAATAAAAATTAAACCAGATACTAACATAGCTACCTGTAAAGTAAATTAACTTTTCCTTTAGTACTATGTATATTAACACAGACCATGTTGGCAAGATATGTAAAATACTAGAAGAACACAGTACAAACCTGCATCTAAAAGTTATCCTGTAAACCGTGATCCTGAAGGAGGCAAATCAAGTCAAGTTTCTTTATGCTAGAGTAAGTCCACTTTATGGGGGAAAAAAAAAAAAAAAAAAAAAATCACAGGCACTGAATACATTTCCAGGATGTTAGATGCCTGGACCCTTCTGATCACTGTGGTATTATCTACTCCAGTGGTCGGCAAGCCGCGGCTCGCGAGCAACATGCGGCTCTTTACACACTTTAATGCGGCTCTTCTGTGTGCCGGGCGCCCGCTCCCCTCCCTCCTCTCGGGCGGCCGCCCCAAAAGTCAGGACTCTGCAGCTAGGCAAACTACGGCCCGGCGGACCTTTTAATCTGGCCCGCAGAGCGTGATCCAAAAAAAATAAATAAAAACAGCCAGGGCAGCGCGCTCAAATGCAATGATTGGCCAGTCTCGCTGCCACTCACATCCTGATAGCCAGTGATTGGCTGTCAGGATGTGTGTAGGCGGGGCAGCGTGACGAACGTGAGAGGAGCTAGGCTCCTCTCACAGTCCGCCCTGAAGACCGGAACGGTGCGAGAACACGGCGAGAAGAACGCGCGGAGCAAAGGTTAGTGAATTGACACAGGGGGGACTTGGCTTACTACTTGCTACATACTTACTACTACTATATGAGGGATGAATTAATATGGGGGATGAATTACTATAGGGGGGATGAATTACTATATGGGGGATGAATTACTATATGGGGGATGAATTACTATATGGGGGATGAATTACTATAAAAACTTATTGAAACTAAAAACAATGTACCATCCTATGTATTTTCAGTTTTAAAAATGTGGCTCTCAAAATAAATTTCAATCGTGGTTTTGGTGAGATTTGGCTCAGTTGAAAAAAAAGGTTGCCCGCCACTGATCTACTCAATCCTCCAAAGAGGCTTGTGGAAGGAATCACAGAGTATAGAGGGGGGCCAGGCATCCAATATGTCCAAAGTGTGATTTTTCAGTGGCTATAGCTCTTTAAAGTGTTACTAAACCCAGGACCCTGCATTCACTATATCTGGTCTGCCACAATATACAGAACATGGAAATGCAAATATTTTAGTAAATATAAACTGCTAAAATACCTTTTCTCATCAGCAGTATATAGCAGTCTTGTGACTTCTATCAGTGTCCAGCTAAGCACTAGTGAAAGCTTGTAGGCCTTTCATTTTCCTCTCACTGCCCTATGAGATTGCATAACCCCTGACCCTCTGTCTGGACAGTGCTGATTGGCCCTGTGCTGATCACTTGCACTCTCTCAAGAAAAAGAAAAAAACTCTAGCATGTACAGAGTGTCCTCAAGGCTGTGTTCTATCAGGAGATGAAATGGGGAAGGTGGAAAAAGGGGTGGATCAGAGAAGACAGGATTAAACATCCTTTTTACACAATGCAGAGGATTAACCCCTTAAGTTCCACAGTGAGCATAACAAGCATGCTTTACTGCATATACAGACTGATTTTACTGTTGTGGGTTTAGTAACACTTTAATAGAGCAAAGATTGGAGGCACCGCCCACAAAAGAGGTAAGTATCAATCTTCTTCTATTGTAGGATGATTTTTTTTGTGATTCTCCCGTTCAGTCTCTCAGCCTTTGTTTACATTAGGTGTCCTCTTTCATGTGTCCACATCACTACCTTCATAATAAGACACTTCCTATTGAATGTCCAGTGGCAGCCTCTTGTCAGATCCAGAAGGAAAGTGACACAATAGCAAGGGGACTGGCTGGGGGAGGAGCACTTGCTTGCAGTGCTGGTTTAGTGGTCCCCTGCAACCAGTCCCACTGAAGACCCTGGGATGGTAAAACCTGCTTCACAAGGCAAGGAGAAAAAAAAACAAAAAAAAACAACTGCAGGATGGGTTAGGGCAGATGGGAGGAAGCGAGGGATGGGGTAATATTTTGTTGCGATATAAAGTGCAATATTTTGCTGCCATATGAAGTGTAATATTTAGTTTTTGCAAATGGTCTCTAAAGCAATAAAGGATACCAGCATCTTGTATATCTGCTCTATCTTCATCAATTAACAATTAGACTTTCTTACCTCCTCATATTTGCGATCTGCTTCCTCTGCAATATGTTTGGCTTCCTTGAGTTGCATTTCCTGAATTTCCATTTTTTCTTCATCCTTCATTGCTCTGTTCTCTATTACCTTCATACCTCTGAAAAAAAAAAAAAAAAAAAAAAAAAAGATATATATATTATGCTATTTATACCTTATAGATGACCACAGGTCTAAATCCAAACACATTAAACAAGCAGTATGGTAAAGCTGAACACCAAGCAAGCAAATACATACACAGTACATGCTGGTTCAAACCAGGATTACTGTGAGATTTGAGTACAGTGTGTTTCATTTGAATGGGCTGAAATCATACAGCACCACACAAAGTGAAGTGAAGTGTTTACCCAGCTTTAAATTGGCCATACATTATACAAACTTCTTATTCAATTTCCTTTAGATTCACCTTCACTTATGTGTTGCAAGGGCCTGCCTGGCTGCATACAAATTTAAAGTGTTTAAGTTTGACCTCATATTATATGGTTTTGGTAAATCTAAGGGAAAATTGTACAATTGTCTAACGAGCAGCTTAAGGCTACGTTCACACTAGCCTTGTTAGCAAGCGGCAGACAGGCATTTGGGAAGCATTTTTACTGTTTCCAAAACGCCTGGGAAAATTCTGCACATTGCAGCACGTGGTGCTGTTCAAACGGGAGCATTAGCGTCGCGGCAAAATGGACACCTCTCGTCGAGTCAGGAGGAGTTGAAGCCTCCTATTCAAGTCTATGGTGCCGCTCCGCAAAAACCTGGCCGGCGTTTGCGGTGCGTTTGTGGAGCTTTAACACCATTCAAACTTCATTATAGGCGCTTGTGGGGCATTTTTAAAGCTTGGCAAACGCCTAGCAACCGCCGCTAAACCGCGCATGCAGCGTTTGCAGAGCATTAAAAACGCTCCGCAAATGCCAGACCAACGCTTGTCAAACGCTATAGGGGCGTTTGGCAAGAGTTGGAAAAACAGTCAAGTGTGACCGAGCCCTTACTCTGAAAAGATGGGCATTACAACAGCAATAACCCTCCTAATCACAAAGGCCCTGGAATGCCCTTAAAAATGATCAGCAGTAATTAGGAAATCCTACTTTGAAATCCAGAACCTGCTCCTAGTTGAACTTTTCCTGTCAATAACAGAAAGATGGGAATAATGATCTTATACAAAAAAACTACTGGTCTTAATGCACGATAAGGGCAGACTGCAAATCCAGACACTGAAATGTCTGCAAATATGTACAAAGATCTTAAAAAAGGTCACTGATTCTGATCCAAACAATAAAACACAAAAAAAACAAAAAAAAACCTGTACAAAAATATAGATGTAAATTAAAATTTTAAAGATGCTTTTTATTACATTTTAACAAACATTGAAACAAAAAGTATACAATTTAACCCGAGTGGTTTCCCTCTCAGTGATTATTTTTCTTTAAATCAGGTCAATTAACGGAAGGTAAATGTACACATAAACTGAACATTTGTTAACCAACTAAATTTAGTGGGGAGCTTAACCCATGCCTACATGGTTGTTAAATTAGGATATAAAGTTCCTTGGCTCAAAACAGTTACATTTTATTAGTGAGATACATTCATTTATTGCCAATGGATGGGATTGATTCCACTTCATTACAATTTATTTCCTATCATAATAAAAGAAAACAATAATATTTTCTTTGAATTCATGACTCCCAAAAAACATGCTGCATGATTACAGCTCTTGGGAAATGTAAACACATTTGAACAATCCTGTTTTAGAATATTGTGACTTTATGATATCCTCAAATGACATGTACTGCATAGATGTATCTGTTCCCAAAATATTATTGTTTTATTAACCCATGCAGAAAATGTTTGTGGGGTATTATCTACACCTTATTTATATAGTTAAAGTAAATTAAAGTGTTACTAAACCCAAAACCGTAAAATCAGTCTGCAGATGCAGTAAAGCATGCTTGTTATACTCACTGTGGAATCTAAGGGGTTAATCCTCTGCATTGTGTAAAAATGCTGTTTGATCCTGACTTCTCTGATCTGCCCCTATTTCCAGTGTCCCCCTCTTATCTACTGATAAGACATATCTGTCTTATCACATATATGTGGAGTCACTCTGCCCATGCTCAGTCTGTTGTGTATTGGTAGAGGTTTTTTTTTTCCTTGGGAATGTGCATGTGACCAGCACAGAGCCAATCAGCGCCGTCCAGACAGAGGTCAGGGGTTCTGCATCCTCCTTGAGCAGAATGAAAACTGCTCCTACAAGCTGTAAACAGTGCTGTTCTGGACCCTGATAGAAGTCACAAGACTGCTCTAACTGCTGATAAGAAAAAGGTATTTAGTAGTGGTGCACCGAAATGAAAATTCTGGTGTCGAATCCGAAAATTCAAAATGCACTTAGCCGAAAACCGAAACCCACAGTTTTTAAAAATTAATATATATATTTTTTAAAAAATACACTTTGGTTAAAAAAAAAAATATATATATATATATATATATATATATATATATATATACATACATATACACACACACACACACATTCCCAATTTTTTTGTAAAATATGAAAGAGGATGTTACGGCGAGTAAATAGATACCACACATGTCACGCTTTAAAATTGTGCACGCTCGTGGAATGGCGTGAAACTGCGGTACTTAAAAATCTCCATGGGTGATGCTTTAAAAATATCTACAGGTTAGCAGTGTAAAGTTACAGAGGTCTAGTGCGAGAATTTATTGCTCTTGCTCCGACGTTCGTGGCGATACCTCACATGCGTGGTTTGAGCACCATTTACATATGTGGGCATGGCCTACGTATGCGTTCACCACTATGTGCGAGCACGGGGGGGGGGGGGGGGGGGGGTGGTCTAGGGCACTTTAAACTTTTAAAAAAATTTATTGAAAAGGGTTTTTTTTTTTTACACTGTTCCTTTAAAAAAAAAAAAATGTTAATCACTTTTATTCTTATCACAAGAAATGCATGCATCCCTTGTGATAGGTCCTCTTTATGGAGAGATATGGGGTCAAAAAGACCCCATATCTCTCCTCTGCAATGTAAAGCATTGGATCAAAAAAAAAAAAAAAAAAAAAAAAAAAGCATTGATCTAGTCACAGTGCTTTTAAAAAAAAAAAAAATAATGGCCGGAACGGGAAGTGACATCGCTCTGGTCCTCCAAAGGCATAGAGATGTGTGGCGCCATCTTTCCTCTCTCACCTCTATGCCCTGCTCCAGGATCGATGGTTTCTCAGGTAAGGCTGAACTACTGAGTGGCGGCAGCGATTACATCGGGCGGGGGCGAGGTTTTTTCGGCACCTTTATCGGTACTTTTTTTTTTTTCCATTTTGACCGACGGCTGAAAGGTTTCAGCCACCAAAATGTCAGTGCATCCCCAGTAATTAGCCATTTATATTTACTAAAATAATTGCACTTTCATGTTCTGTGTACTATGGGAGACCAGAAATAGTGAATGCAGAGATAGTGACAGTTTAACTTCTCTTTCCATGAGTGTATTATTTATTTCAGGTACTTATATAGCACCATCAATTTACGCAGCACTTTACATATATATTGTACATTCACATCAGTCCCTAACCCTCAAGGGGTGTACAATCTAAGGTCCCTAACTTACATTCATACATACACATACTAGGGCCAATTTAGACAGGAGCCAATTAACCTACCAGCATGTCTTTGGAGTGTGGGAGGAATCCGGAGTACCCGGAGGAAACCCACGAAGGCACAGGGAAAACATGCAAACTCCATGCAGGTGGTGCCGTGAGAGTATTGTGTATAGGCAGGCTTTGACCACTTCCTCCCATTCTTTAAAGTTCAAAGAGGGAATTACTTATCTCTGTTTCCCTTAAAGTAAATTTTTTTTTTTAATGAATAGTTATAGTCATTACCACCACCACCTTAAAGTGGTTATGTCAGGAAAATGAAACTTAACATTGACATTCATACTTCTCTTGTCCAGAAAACACTGACAGCATTGACTACTTATCTCCCCTACGGCCGCTCCTTGCTGTAGTGGCTATTGGTGCTTGTGGATCCCACATAATCTAACACTTCCAGAAGTGTCTGTTTCCTGGTTCCCTTCTGAACTCACTGGTTTGATCCGCTGTCCCTACATCAATAATGTGTTCTAAAGTGACAAAAGGGATCAGTGAGAAACCACAGCAGAGGGCTGGAAAAGCAACACTTCAGGAAGTGGTGAATTTTGCAGTTTGTTTCCTGCTCCAGAACTTCTTTACCACAGTATGTCAGCAGGAGAGGTACGTATTCAGCATTTTCTTTGCAGGGGAAAATTAATGTAAAATTGTATTTTAGCAACAAGGTCACTTTTTATTGAAATTCATGCATCAACCAGAGCCAGCAAACATAGTATGCGGCAGGCACAACCAAGGAATCTTAACGGATGTGAGTAACAAACGTATGCAAACTGGGGCTACTATATGGATCCATTACCCTTATATATTGCACAATATATGCACTGATTGCTTCTAACAGTAGGGAGTAATATTTACATTATTTACACAATCAGTAGCGTTCTTGAGTGACTACAGACTGCAAAATATTTGAATATTGCTGGGTTGAGTGATCATGAGTGATGTATTAGATCAACTTCAACATAAGCATGGTAATCATGGACTAAAATAATATTGAACCATCATGTGACTAATCATCCAGGGTTGGCATTCTGTATAGATTATATATTACTGAAGAGGTGAGATAGAAATATAATAGTTCCCATTTCAAGGTTAGAATGGTTTACATGGATTCCTTTCCAACAACACACTGCAGAAATTACAATTTCTCAGTATGAACTAAAGACATTAAAATGTATCACAATTTATTATATATGCCTATCCTTTTTATGGATAGCAAATTTCAATATTTGTTAGTTTGAGCAGTGAAATATATACTGAGGGTACAATATCAGATATCTGTGCTGGCCAGAACTGATAAAAGGAGCTCTGAGATGTCTGGTTACAGCATACATACACCTGTGCTGCCATATTGTTTGCAATTTATGTATTATGGTATATTGTGTACAACCATTGCAGTAATATTATCCAGTGCAGTATATACAGATTATGCAATATTCCCAACCACAGCACTTCCTGCATGGAGCTTGCATGTTCTCCCTGTGGCTGCGTGGGGTTCCTCCAAGTACTCCAGTTTCTTTCTACACTCCAAAGACATGCTGGCAAGTTAATTGGCTCCTGTCTAAATTGGCCCTAGTATATGTACAGTGGATATAAAAAAAGTCTACACACCCCTGTTAAATTGTCAGGTTTTTGTGATGTAAACAAAATGAGACAGATAAATCATTTCAGAACTTTTTCCACCTTTAATGTGACCTAAAACTAACTGAAATCCTTTAGGGAGGGGAGGAAGGGGGGAAGTAAACAAACAAAAATCATGTGATTGCATAAGTGTGCACACCCTCTTATAACTGTGGATATAGCGGTGTTCAGAATTAAGCAATCACAAAATCTAAATAATGTTAAACAGGAGTCAGTACACACCTGCCATCATTTAAAGTGCCTCTGAATAACCCCAAATAAAGTTCAGCTGTTCTAGTAGGTCTTTCCTGACATTTTCTTCGTCGCATCCTACAGAAAAAGCCATGATCTGCAGAGAGCTTCCAAAGCATCAGAGCATACCTTTGTTGAAAGGTATCAGTCAGGAGAAGGGTACAAAAGAATTTCCAAGGTATTAGATATACCATGGAATACAGTGAAGACTGTAATCATCAAATGGAGAAAATATGGTAAAACAGGGACATTACCAAGAACTGGACGTCCCTCCAAAATTGATGAAAAGACAAGAAAACTGGTCTGGGAGGCTGCCAAGAGGCCTACAGCAAAATTAAAAGGAGCTGCAGGAATCTGGCAAGTACTGTCTGTGTGGTACATGTGACAACAATCTCCCGTATTCTTCAG